>NC_056726.1:1937424281-1937425623 GCF_019279795.1 Protopterus annectens
ACTGAACTTCTCCCACTTTGTCTCCTCCAATCTCTCCATATATCTCTGCCTCTTATCTCCTCAAGAATCTAATTAACCCCTCAGTGTTGTTGTCTTTATATTGTTTTAAATTGCATAATAACTATGTTATGCTGTGTAAAAATATGTAGAATCCCAGTGACATATATATATATATATATATATATATATATATATATATATATATATATATATATATACATATATATATTTATATATATTTTTATCTCCCTGGGCCACCATTGCAAAAGTGCTCACTATGGCCCAATGGACTTTCCTGGTTAACAAACTATAAATACATAAATATTTACAGATAGGTAGGTTTATTTGTGTGTGTGTGTGTGTGTGTGTGTGTGTGTGTGTGTGTGTGTGTGTGTGTGTGTGTGTGTATATATATATATATATGTATATATATATATATATATATATTTATATGTGTGTGTGTGTGTGTGTGTGTGTGTGTGTGTGTGTGTGTGTGTTTATATAGGATTATGTAGCATTATGTAAATACTGTCCTAGATTACATGTCTAGTCTGTAATGTTACAGAACTGATGAGTACAGTATGCATAGATTCAGATGTGGACTTAAGACCTGCCTGGTTTGGACACCTATAGGCTGACTTTGGCAGGAGTATAAACTCATTCTGGGCCCACCTAAGCCTTTCTTTAGTTACTTTTCACAGCCTTCTCAAACTTGCAGCAATACTCAAAAATACCGGAAAAATATACATTTATTTGCATACTGTGTTGCTGGATATAGGCTATAGACTTTACTCGGTAAACAATTTAAAACAAATTCTTAATGTGTTTTCATATACTTTAGGAAAGAAACTCCTGCAGTTTGTGGTTCTTAAGTGACACAGCAGTTAAGTTCTGACTGTTATTGCATGAAGGCTTGATGTAAGCAGTATGAGGTGTGAAGTGATGCCATAAAAACAAGAAGCAGCATCATCAACTTCATTGTGATGTAGATTGTGAGAAAAGGTTCTAGAATTTAGTCTTATATAAGAAGAAATGCTTGGAAAGAAAAACACAGTATATCAGACTCGACTATAGAAAGCACTTTGTTTCACAGCGGAAGCAGTTCTTTGAGCGAAAACAGAATTTATTTTGGATTTGTTACTGAATTTATTACTGAATATTTTGAAGGACAATTCTTAAAGTAAGGATAAAATATATTATGCAGTCCTAAGAAATATTACTGTCTACATGTTTCTTCAAATTTCCTTATGGTACATGATAGTTCTTTTTCAAGAACATTACAGGGATGTTTTGTTTACCATGATTTCTGTTACAACTGCAAAGTATTGACAGTTTATTCTAT
>NC_056726.1:1937426123-1937601123 GCF_019279795.1 Protopterus annectens
ACAAGCCCTTACCACTTTGCCTGAGGACACGAGAAATTAGTTGGTAGACAACGGCTGCAACTCTGCAGATGAGTTGGGGAAAAAAGTTCTATACCTAGTAAGCAGGGCATCACGCACAGGAAATAGATATCCAGTGTTGCACATGGATATAAGGGAACCCATGGTGGGTATTCTTAACTGCCCCAGTGCAGTCTGCCTGTAACAGGGGAAGCCACTAGTTCAGGTACATGACCAGGATCAAGGGTTAAATGTTTTAAATATAACCAGTGGCCTATGTAGCATACAGATTTCCACAGAGGCATAGTGGGGAACAAAAAGTGGGGAAGTAAGCAAGTGGGAATAACAGAATGCCATTGGTAACTTGTCTGGAGACAACAGAGGTACCAAACTACCAGTGGCATTTAGATCTGATCTTGGTTGAACTCTCTCACCTCCTTCAATGGTATCAACTCTCACTCGCCCACAAACTAGTAAACCATCCACTAAATGCCCCATCCCTCCAGAATCTACTCCAACCTTATCGCACCACCAGACCACTAAGATCCAGCAACAAAAATCACTTGCAGATCACTAAAGCCAATAACTCTGCTGGTCATGCACTATTCTCTTGCACCGTAGCCAAATTATGGAACTCCCTCCCACCCACAATTACCTCCATACCATCATGCACCCACTTCAAAACTTTACTAAATGTGCACCTAAAAACATGCTATGCCCTTACAACTCCCACTCTAATATCACCCACCCCATCCAACCACTACCTTTCTTTCCACTCCACTAACTACCTTGATTATAGCAAGCTCCGATGCCCATATTTTACTTATTATACAGCAGGAACTTCTTATTGTAACATTTGTTAACATATGTTATGTAATTCACAGATAAAGATTCTAGTTGTCTACTGATGTACTATGTTTTTCATATGTAAATATGCTGTAAGTAATCGCTATGTTAAATTGTTAATCGCTATGTAATCCGATGTAACTACTGTCTGTTTATTTTAACTGTGGAGCTTTTCTCCCCGGGCCTCCACTGAAAATGGACCTACGTCCAGTTGGATACTCCTGGTCAACAAATGTAAATAAATAAATAAATAAATTGGTGGATGGAAAACAGGCCACTGCTAAGAGAGGCATAGCCTCTGATATAACCTTTGTGAAGCCTGCAGTGGTTAAAGAGGAACAGTACTTGATTGGGCCATCCACTCCAGTCAGAGCTTTAGGAGAGATCCATGTCCATTGCCTTTGACCACAGTCATCTTGACTGGGAGGGTAGAAAAGGAAGAAAACACATAGGTGTGTCTAAGGGCATCCCTGCAGATGTCTTGATAGGGAATGATTTTGATAATGGAATACATTTTGTGCATGCAGTGACATGCAATCAGGTTTTGAGATAGACATGTAGATCTGGTAGCCTGGGGGAGACCCAGACAGACTGTACACCTGAAGCCAGGACTGGTGAAGTGGCTACTTCAGAGAGGGAACTACCTTATAGCAGTGAGACTTGAAGGTGATCCATAGCTGCTGGTGGGTACTGATTGACCTGCTCTTAGAGTGACTGCAAGGGCAAAGGTGAGTAGTAGTAGCCAGGCTGACAGTGATGCACCACTGCCAGAGGATACCAGACTTCCTGTAGAAGGGAAGCTGGGAAGAGTTACCAAGAGAGAGAGAGTTGAGACAGGCTCAGCTCTCAGACCCTACATTACAAGGCTTGAGAGAGATAGCTAGGGAGGCACCTGATTCCCAAGGAAAAGGGGATTCTATATACTGGATCACAGGGTTACTGTACAGAGAGTGGATTTCTGAGGGATGGCTAGAGTGTGAGAGAATACAGCAATTGGTAGTGCTCAGTGCCTACCATCTGGCACTTTCAGCCATAGCCCATGACATTCCTTTTGCAGGTTGCATGGGCATAAAGTGTACCAAGAGAATTATTATGCAGAACTTTTATTGTCCTAGGATTGCCAGGGATGTCACAGGGTACTGCAGGACCTGTCAGCAGTGCCAACAACTAGACAAAGCAGGAGACAAGGTCAAAGCTCCTTTGATGTCTTTGCCTGTGACTGAGGAGCCTTTTCAGAGGGTAGCTATGGATATTGTGGGGCCCCTGAGTTCACCAAGTTCCACATGGAAGAAGTATATTCTAGTGATGGTAGATTATGCTACTAGATACTCTGAGGTGGTGGCTCTGTCCTCCATCGAGGCAGAGAAGATGGCAAATGCTTTGCTAGAGATTTTCAACAGGGTAGGTTTCCCAAGAGAAATATTGATTGACAGTGGTGCCAATTTCATATCAGACATGCTGTAACAGGAGATTTGGTGTAGTGGTACATTTCTATGACTCTAGTGCACAGGGTCCTGGGTTCAAGACTTGGCCGTGATGATACGTTATTGGATTGGAAACAGGAAATTCACCTTGGCGATCACTTTTGTGGCTCTGCTCGACAGGGGCACAGGAAAATAATTTTCTTGGGTGGCAAAACCTAGGGTACCTTTTTGGCTAGGCCTATATAGGCCCTAGGGCCAATAGCCTAGAACCTACCTACCTATGGCTTGTCTGTGGGAGCACTGTGGGGTGAAGCCCCTAAAGACAACCTCCAACCACCCCCAAACTAATGGTCTTGTGAACAGGTTAAACTCTACAATAAAGAGCATGCTACAGGCATTTGCAGGCCAGTTTGTTTACAGAGAGGTGCCACAGAAATCCACATGGTTTTCACACTTTGAGTTGCAGTATTGGCATAAGGTGAGAGGACCTCTAGATTTGATTCATGATGAGTGGGAGGCTGAGTGTGAATCCCATAAAGGGTTTGTTGTGGCATATGTCCTAAATTTCAGGATAAGGCTTAGGGAGCTCATGGGCTTGGCCCAGGAGAACTTGGCATGAGTCCAACAGCAGTAAAATGCCTGGTATAACAGGAATGCCTGAGCCAGAGAGTATGCTGTGGGACAGCAGGTGATGGTTTTCATTCTTATCAGACACAATGCCTGTTAAACTTGGTCGACTTCTTCAAAACAGTCACCAAAGCCATGGATGAGAGGAAGATGGTGTATACCATCTATCCTGATGTAGTCAAAGCCTTTGACACTATTTCCCACTTGGACATAATAGATAAACTGTTCCACCCTTATCAACCCATTATCGAGTACAATGACCCCTTTGGAATGTACCTTGCCAAGCACATGCAGCCACTGGAGAGACCAGAGTGGTTCCTGACCAGGAAAATCCAATGTCTCAAACACCTATCCTATACAGATAGGCTAAAAGCCCTGTCCCTCTACTCAGTCTCATACAGACTACTTAGATGTGACCTGTGTCTTGGCATTGCAGAAACTTCAGCTTTTTCTGTATAGAAGGAAATTCACTGTAGTTGCAGACCACAATCCCTTAACATGGCTACATAGAGCCAGCCAGCAAAATGCCAAGTTATTAAGGTGGAGCTTAGGATTGCAGGCATATGACATGACAGTACAACACTGTAGTGCGATCAACAATGCAAATGCAGATGGGATCTCAAGACAGAGAATGGAGTAACATATTCCCAAGTAGGCTTATTTCTCTCAAGCCATGTTTCACTTAAAAAACTAGCTAGAGTCTTTGAGGGGGGAGATGGTGGCAGTGGTAAAATCATCACATGCTCACATATTGGTGAGCAGTGGTGGGTTATTGAATTTCTGTAGCCTGTAATCAGTTGTCACCAAAGAAGGTGGTTGTACTCTCAAGCAGCCACAAAGTAGGCATTCAGAGTTTCATATCATTATTCTTTTATTTATTTACTTTTTGTTAGATTAGTTAGTTAGGGAGAGTATGCAAGAATATCAACAGATGAGTATGCCACTGCCACCAAATATGTGATGCCACCCACAGCTACCAATATGCAATGGATACCAAAGCCACCAATATGCAATGTCCTCACTCTGGACCAGTAATAAAGGAGCCTGAGTCCTCACCACTGACTCTGGAGAGGGGTGTGCACTTGGAATACAAATGTATATACTCAGTATTTCCAGGTGCAGACCTCTCTGCATCAAGTAAAATTTCCCTTAAGGGCACACAGGGAACTCACTCATCTCGGGTTTGTATGTCTCTATATGTGTCTTCCTCCAGGTCCCTCATAATACTCCCCACTGGTACAGCTGTAGGGTTAGGTCCTCAGCCAAGTGTCCAAGCCAAGTCCTCCAGAACCCTCTCTGTAAGCCCAGTGCTTTGTGTTCCTCCCCCCAAGTAGTTGACACACACTCTTTAAGATTTAATATTCACACGCACACACACACACACACACACACACACACACACACACACACACACACACACATGCGCACACACGCACACACTCACACACAAACATGCACACATTCACATGCACATACCTGCACACACACCTGGGAAAGGCTGGCACAGATCACCCACTGTACCTGCTTTGCCCAGACTATAAGGTAGATTCACTACCACCAGTCAGTTATTATAAGGCTCATAAAAAGGGGTATCCAATTATACAGTGCAGTATTAATACTAATACAAATGATAGTAGTTGATCAAGTTAGTTAGGCCTTCTGGAGCGGCCCACACAGTGTCACCAATTAAATATAAGTATTCTCAAAGGTTGGATACTTCCTATAAGGACCAACCATGATAAAAGTTTTAAATATATTTAATAATAAATAACAAAAGAACATGAAAATATGGAATATATATTTACATTATTTCACAGAGTTCAAATCGCAGAAAATATTGAAATTAACATTGATGGACAGACTCATACAAGTAAAGAAAAGCACTCTCTAAACTAAGCTTCATTATATTCCTGACTGAATCTAACATAATTTACTCTTCCCTAATAAATTACTTGGCAAGGCAGGATGAAATACATGAGCAGTCTTTCTAGTCAGGCTTCCTAACAGAATACAGAGTACTCTGAGATTTCTCTTTTTTAACATCTAAAATATAATTTCCAAGAGGGCTGGCAGTATGACCTCTTCTGGCAATCTGACTCTAAGTTCTTCACAGTATTCCTCTTTGAAGTTGAGATAGGAATTTAGCATAGACAACTACAATACACATCTAAATGTTTATGGCAGTATCTGAGGCTGCCCCTCTTTCTACTGAGCTAATGAACAAGAGTTTTTTTTTTCCCAGACCTAGTGTCTCTGGTCCTATTCTGCATTGTGGGGTGACATTTTAATGATGTAACAGTTCATTTCCCTTATTTTTCTTAAAGTAAGCTAGCTGGTACATTGAATTCAGTTGCAATAATACATGTACATTTCTTTTTATTTCAGCAGGGTGCACTGTTACATTTTAACACAACACAAGCAAAGCTCACTAATACATTTTTAGCACAAGCATCTGTACAAATCAGTTTGAAATACAAATGACATACAGTTCTAATACATTTGTGACATAAGCATGTTGTATAAGTGAGCTTGATATTTAAAGGACATATAATTATTTACAAAACTCCAGCTGCCTATGTTGGCACTTGACCATATTATCACATCTAGTATAGTAACATAATGTAAGCTGGCTCACTGAACACACTGCCACATCTGAAACCTCATACATCTGTAAAGCAGAGAAACCAACCACAAATCCATGTTTGGGTGAAATGTAACCAATCATGATGCAGACTTGTACAACTTTACTACTGACATACTTCGGAAATTTTCTTAAAAATGAACAAAGAAATTCAGTAAACCCCACAGGGCACAAAGTATTACAAAGGGGTAATGCACATGGTGATTCTGATGAAAAACAAAAAGATCACATATGGAACTAAATCAAGTGATGCTGCCATTTTTTAACTCTCCAATAGTGACTGACTGACTTGTATCTCACACATCTTAAATTAGTGCTACTATCTAAAAAGGAATTGCATTCTGGAAATATCCAAAGGTATTACATCTTATGGAAACAAAGGGGACTGTGAAGTCCAATGATGGGTTGTCATGGTCATCTATATACTGCCTCCATAATGACTCACCAACCCAAACTTCCTAAATATTATACAATTTCAAGACAGAACCAGTTAAGTGCCCTACTCTCCATGTCTAGACTATACCATTTGCCACCAGTATTTTGCCTTCAATCACATCATCTATTCAGCATGTATATACTTCCATTTATGAAGAAAGCACAACTCATCAGGAAAACAGTACTTGGACATGTGAAGAAAGTGGAAACAAAGAAATTTTCTGGTTCTCATGCTGTTTATCTAAATATCCAGATTGTTCGATGCTTACCAAAACACTAATCATTTGTAATGTGAATGAGAAAAACATAAATAAAACATGATCTTCAAAACTTTCTTCTCTTATTTTCTTCTATAGCTTGCTTGTGGAAAAGAAGGATGGGAGATGGGGCATGATATACAAATGATTTGGATATTTTTAACTGAATGGAAATCTACCATAATAGAAACTTGGC
The DNA here is from genome assembly GCF_019279795.1 of Protopterus annectens. Taxonomy (NCBI): domain Eukaryota; kingdom Metazoa; phylum Chordata; order Ceratodontiformes; family Protopteridae; genus Protopterus; species Protopterus annectens. Next base: position 1,937,432,547 of record NC_056726.1, read on the forward strand.
AATCAGCACTGTTAGAAATGTATCTAAACTTGCAATTATTTTTGAAGTTTGCAAAAAGCTGTGGAATGTATTCAAAAAGTGTACAGAAGTGCAAATGTTTTGTCTGTAGTGTTGCAGCATATATACAAAACACCAAATCATAGTCGCCTTTAGACATCAGGGAACCCTAAAGTCATTGGAAGCCCCCTGGTCCTGGGGGCCCCCCAATCACAACAACTTAATCTAATACTGATATTTTGTAAAATGTCTGTTCCAATTAAAAGCTAGTGCTGTACTCTTGTGTACTTAATAAACCAGGTGGGTAATAATAACTCTTATTTATACATAATTTAAAACTGATAAATATCCCTAGTTATAGTCACAGTGTGTTGTCAAGTAACAGGCTTCACAATTCCATTATTTTACCACTGACATAGTGGTCCTGTATAGTCAAATCCTGCAGATGGACATTTTCTCCACTAAAATTAACAACATAGCCAGAACAAGAACAAGGTAAGCATTAGAGATCAACAACCCACAGTGACTGATCTCTGTACATACGTACCTTGGATTATAAGAAGAGCTGACGTTTCTGATTTTCAGGGATGGTATCCTCTCTCTGGGAATTTTATAAATATTGGCAGAATACCAGATCCTACAACTTTCAACTTCTTTGCTCAACATTAACTTAAAACTGCAAGTAAAGTATGTAAGGAATAGTTGAAAGCAGAAACTTCAGTGGAAGTGCATGTAAATGTTGCAGAAAGTATCCAACTCTCAAACAGACAAGCTGTACACAAATATAAACATGTAACAATCTGAAGGAGGCCATGTTGTCCTAGTTCAACTTGCAGTAAAGAAGAAATACATATTAGTAAAGATGGATTAGGTAGAATGAATTTATGAAAATCTGTGCTTTAACGCTTTCCTGCTTAATAAATGAAAGCCTTTAGAAATGTGCATACAAGTAAGTACAGATCAGTGGCAGCTCATGCCATTGGACTGCAGGACTGCAACCCTCCCAACAAAAAGTAGCCCTCCCAGCAAAAAGATTCTTGAATAAAAAAAAAAAAAAGCATCATGTATAATTATAAAATATTTTGTTTGTTGACCGACTCACAAAGTCCCGGAACTCGAACTGCACATGCTCGTCGAGTTCCGGGTTTTTAAATTAATTTATTTATTTATTTAAATTAGCGGACAAGTCTGAACATTTCTGTAACTCTAGACTGCTTTACAGACAGTCCAGATATGAGAGAAGGCATCAGTGTGATGCCTAGACGTCTATGCGTCTTTTAACCGCACAGTAAGTAGAAGGGGGTTCAGACTGCCACGTCCGCAGTCACGTACGTGACCTGGATGGCTAGATTGCTACTGATTGGTTCTTGCTCTCTTCTCAAAAAAGAGACTGAGAAACAATCAGTAGTAGTCTGTAGCACAGTAGTCACTTGGATTTACTTGTGCTACTGCTACGGACTATCATTGGTGAAAGTTAGTTGACTAACTGAAGTTCCTTTATACCTTATCTTTGTTTTATTTCGGCTTGCTTCTGCCCTTTGCCTTGCTGGCTTGAATCAGAGTCACAGAGAGGAAGAAAGAAGATGGACAGTCACTTTTTACAAGTGAAATAAAAGTTATTAAACTGAGATAGGTGCCGGACTTGGCTCTGTGTACAGATAACAGATGTCAATATAATTTTTTTACCATACTCGAACGCAGCAGTGAAAAATAGATGAATTTGATGTCACAGTATATTTTGGAGTAATAGAACTATACCTGTAAACCTGCAGGCATTGAAAACAGATATAAAGACTGCTGAAATATGGGAACATCCAGTCAAAAATCTGGTCAACTAATTAGCAAAAGTTCAGATACCATACCAAATACTATGTAACTCTTCACACAACTTTAAAAAACTAAGAGTGACAAAAATGATTAAAAAATAAAAGCAGATCATCAAAGGCACAGTGTAAAATTAAATCCTGTTGGTAAAAAAAAAAGAGATTTAACATGTGGATCCTCTTTATTTAAATTATAGGTGCAGTAGTATGTTGGTTGTGTAGGCTTACCATAGCTATCAACCTCTTAGCACAAGGAAACTGGACAAGGTCTAAAATAATGGGGGACAAAGACCCCAAAATAGGGACAGAATTTAAATATTGCTCTTAAACACTTAGCTGCTAGAATAACAAGATTTATGTTAGAATGCATTTCCTGAAGGATGTGAAATTTGAAACTCAAATGTGTGTTGTTATTTATTGACTTAAATCCTCAGGGGTTTGGCATAAACCCACAACTTTTATGAGGAAAACACAGAAAATATAAGACAAAAATCTGGGCATTCTGTAAAAATCTGTACAGTTGAGAGTCATGAGACTTACTTAACATTTTCAGAAAAATCTTGTGAAGGATAAAATCAAATATAAAAATAAGAACACAGCCCATAAATAGGTACATCATGTGAGGGAGTAAATCAAGCCAAATTAGGTATATTGGAGAGATCTAGTTAGATTTGTCTACGTGCATTTGTATTTCAGAGGTACATATTAACCTTAAATCCAATTTTGAATCAGTATTTAGTGCAGGTGCAGCACTTGCATCTGTAATTTTAGTTAACCAGGTTTGGTTAGCAGTTTATGTACCAGAGGCTTGGCTGAGGCTAATGGAAATGTTTGTTCTCATGGACTGGAGAGAAGGTAAAATTCTGTACTGCCTGGCTAACCCATGAAGGTTGAAGGAATGTAAGAAGTCATATACAAGAAAGAACAACCTCATTGCATGAGTTCCTCAGCATCCTGCCCAGTAACGAGTAACATGATATACCATGGTGCCTGGAGGTCAGTGGGAAGAAGGAGGAACAAATCAAGTTTGCAAAGAGAATAACAGTAATAAAAGTGAAACCCTTTGGAATATTTTTGTATGTTCCCCTGACAGAACATGACTAAATACGTTAGTATAATGTTTTGCATGAATGGTATAAAAGTAGAAAATGCTGTCTTCTAGTTACAAAAACATTAGGTGAGTTTGAAGAAATCTTGCAGTTCTTAATGTGATCGTTTGTTAAGGATGTGAAGGTAAAAAATAAGAGCATTGCAAGCACAACTACTGTGCATGCTTTTTGGTAGTGTAAGGAGTTTATCCTGCCAGACACTGGATGTATAACATAGAACTAATCCTGAACAGGGTCACAGGGAGCACATACACTCAGTCTTATATAGTCAGTGTATACCTCTATGATCAGTGTGGAGAGGGACCATTTAACCTGAAGCCTGTCCTTAGGATGCTGACCATATTGTAAGTTTGTAATAATATATATTTTTATGACTTTATATCCTTTTTGGCTATCTGAGAAATGTTTGCCAATACATTATCTGCAAAACTAGTTAAAACTAGTTAATAAGGGCAGAGAGGAAACTTCATTTGATTGTGCAGATGAAGCATTGGCAGAAGTTAGTTATTTCCCTAACATGTAGTCTCCTTCAGTAGAGATGCCTTCTGTGCCTTGGAAGTATCAGAACTCATTCCTAAAGAAATTCTGCATCAGATGTTATTTCTCTTAAATGATGCAGTGGTTTGCAGAGCAAGATATGGAAGAATCCATAGATGCAGAAACATCAGACGTAGGTAATTTTTTTGGGAATAGAATAACATGTAGAACAACAAAAAATAAAAAACCTCCAATGACAAGTCTACCAGTAGCATAGAAAGGGTGGGACCAGGGGGGGTAGTTGCCTCTTGCCCTAACTTAAAGAGGGTTCAAATATAATAAATAAATGTATTTATTTATTTGTCTTTTGTTAACTGAGTTAGTCCACTGGGCTGGTGGTCCATTTTCAGTAGAGACCCGAGGAGAAAATCTCCACAAAAAAGAACAAGTACAGAGTTTCAGATTAGGAAATACATACATTTTAAGCATAAAAGAAATCTAGTACAAGGTATCATGATGCCATACAATTATGAGACTCTATCATACATAAAACAAATCAGCAGGGGTAAAATGTAACAATGTACAAGAAAAATGTTTTTTTGGCAAGAAGGTAAAGAGAAAGCCCATGAGATGTCATTAATATTGTTGGACCAAGTTAGCAGAGGGAAAGAAACAGTAAGTAGTAGAAGAGAATAAGGTTGAAGGACAGGAAGAAGAGTGTAGGAGGGTCAATAGTGTATAGCGGGAAAGAGTTAAGCAGTAGTGGGAGAGGTGTGGGAAGACTAGCAGCAGTGGAAGTGATAACATAAGGTTTGAGTAGAGTATGTGTGTGAAATGCCCCAGTTGCTATATACTGGTGACTAGAGATAACACATGGTGGTGGGTAGAGAATACTCAGGCTTGAGCCCTGTAACTTGGGTGCAGGTGGCAAGGGCCTGAATTCCCTACCCACCACCATTTGTAAAAAAAAATGCAGATTTTTGCCTCATATTTGTTCTGTTCCTCATAAAATCTGTGGTTTCTGTATGTTTGTTTTTCCCTGCAAAGTTAGTAGTGCAGTGGTGCACTGGTAGCATTGTCACCTGACAGCTATCGGTTCTCTGGTTTAATTCTTGGATGGGGTGTCTTCTGTGTGGAGTCTGCATGTCTTCCCATCTTACAAAGACATGTGTTTCTACCTCCTCTGCTGAAAATTGGCTTTTGTTCTAAGTCAGACTTTCCTGGTTAACAAATGTTAAATAAAAATAACAGGCATCTGAATTTCAGACTTCATATTCTTCAGAAAGTATGTGGCAACACAAAACATTTTATTCTAGCTATTTTCTAAGTTTATAACATGGATATTTGAAATGTGTCCCTATTTTTGGGACTGTATTCACCCATTATTGGCTTTGTCCAGGTTTTTTGTGCTAAGGTTGAGAACTATGGTGAGAACTGAATTCACTGAATATGTTTGGGGGCTGTATTTCCCCATTACTGGCTTTGTTCAGGTGTTTTTTTGCTAAGAGGTTGAGAGCTATGGTGAGAACTGAATTCATTTCATATGTTTGGGGGCTGTATTCCCCCATTACTGGCTTTGTTCATGCGTTTTGTGCTAAGAGATTGACAGCTATGGTGAGAACTGAATTCATTAAATGGTAGCCATTCAAGTTTCAGTCTTCCTCTCTTTCACAAAACAGCTGATTTGGCATAGTGTTATGTTGCTCTGACTGTTTTATGCAGGGTCCCCTGGGTTCAGGACTTTGCAGTGAAATGTATGGTGGTAACACAACATTTTCGTCTAGCAACTTTCCAACATTATACAAGCAATGTTTAAAATGTGTCCCTGTTCTTTGGGCTTTTGTCCCCTCCCCCATAAATTTTGGCTTTTTCCAGATTTCTTGTGCTGAGTAGATTTTACAAGGAGCTGAGAGCTGCAGGGGAACACAAATTTAGTGCTGCTTATACTGAATCTGCTTACATTGTTAATATTACAACAGGTAGTATGCTTGCTTTTGATGCAGAAGGCTGTGGGTTCTACTCCCACAGTAGGTCAATACATTGCTGATACTATACTGTGCTGTAAAGGGGGTGGATGCTGCAGTCCCTTCTGGTGAAGATACCTAGTAACAATGAACCTGTTATCAGTTTGCCATCCATTCCCTATTGTGATATTACTAGCTTATTATTTTTCAATGCAATGCAACATAGGCAATTTATTCTTCAAGGGCAACGGGCACTTTATTTGTAGATTAAACAATGACATATAAAGTTGTTTGCTAACAGCAACCTCTTCGTTAGTTACAGATTTCTTTAATGTGAAATTATTTAGATGACTTTTACTTCTTCAGTGATTGTGCATATTTACTGTCTGATACTGGTGGACTGTAGATGTTTGAGTAGACTTTTATGATGGAAATGTTCTGAACTGGGCAGTTTTGTCATTGGTACATGCATTTTGTTTCATTGTTTACTTGAAAAATGTTCAAAACAATAAATGTAAAATGCCGTCTAACAACTGTACTGTATTGTACAAGGAATATAATTTAATACAATCAGGAAGGTGTATCAAAGAGCATGTGTATGTTTCGTGTTCAAGGGGCCAATGATTTGAAAACAGCTCAAAGTTAATCTTTATCTGCCACTCGCAAAATGTATTTTCTTTGAATGTGGGTTTCAATGCTGTTTCAATGAATGTGAGTTTCAAGGGCATTGAAGTTTTAATGCTAAGTCTATCTTCATTGTGAGACTGCATTGCTTTGTTTAACATATATCTATTAGTGTTTGTGCTGGAAAATGCAAATAAAACTTTCAAATGAAATCCAAATCATTGCAGAAGTAAAGCAGTATGCACATTACAGTGTTTATGGTAAATGGGGTGAAATAACCAAGGAATGGGACATTGGAATGGCTGCAGGGGAGAGGCTCCATTCGACGATGATTTTACGAGGGGGAAGGGCAGCAAACTCAGACAGCCCTGGTTGAACTGTACCTCTAATCTTTCCAGATTTTTGTAGAATGAATAGATTTTTGCTTCTTATTTTTGATTTGTTCCTCATAAAATTTGTGGTTTTCTGGCAAATCATTTAGGAATGAAGTCACTAAATAATGACAGACATTGAGTTTCAGATGTCATAACCTTCAGAAAGACATACGCTAAAGCAAGACCTGTTATTCTATCAACTGTCTTAAGTTTATACAAGAGTAATTTTAGTACTGTTTGTATGTTCCCCCAATATATTTGGCCTTGTCCAGATTTCCTGCATTAAGAGGTTGAGAGGTACGTGCAAATAAATTGCTTTATAGAATTAGGAATATCCAAACGTCTCAACTGTCCCCATATTTGCCACAAAATGTTGTTCTCCCCCTAATAATCCCTCCGTAAAATGGCAATTTTGGAAAAAAATGTGGAGGGTTTACAATTATAAATAACTGTAATGATCAGAGTTATAGATTACTTTTATTTCAGAAATGCATGTAGATGTTCTCATTTTGTCAGCTGCTCAAGTTAACAATACTAATAATAAAAAGGTGTCCCTTCTTTGACAGGTTCCCAGCTGTATTGTTTGGCAATTTTATATTTTTGCATCACATTTTTGGTCTGTTTTTCATAAAATTGTGGTTTTCTGGCAAATTAGTGGCAAATCATTGAAGACTGAATTTAGAAAATAATGGCAGACATTTGAATTTCAGATTTCATACCCATCAGAAACTTTATACTAATGCAAGACCTACTACTATTCTATTATCTTTCTAAGTTTATAAGAGCAATATTTAAAAATTGTCCTTATTTTTTGGCCTGTGTCCCACTTGTATGTATAGCTTTGTCCAGATTTCTTGCTCTGAGGTTGAGAAGTAGGAGTGTCAGATCCATCACCATCAGCCAAAGACATTTCAAATTGTGACATACTTGTTGCACCCCACTCCCCCATGTAGTGACTCTGGATGTGTCTAAGCAAGGCAAGGAGCAGTTATGCAGTGTAAGTGTGCAGAGTATCCCCCATCCAAGGTAGATACAAGTACTACAGTGGCTTTTCATCTGTCCTTGATTTTGCAGAATGTTCTGGTTTTCTGTCATACTTTTATACTGTTGATTTATGCTTCTTATTATTCAGAAAATGCATGCTGTCGCAGTGCCCTGTTGCTCTGTGTTTAAGTAGCAATGCTTTAATAACCATCAGGTAAGCTTGCCAGAGATTGTAAGATGCAAGTAAGCTTTAATAAGCATACTGTTAACTAATTACCAACATTGAAAGCCTTTTCGTTTTGACATGCAGAGAATATTTACATAACTAGATAATGTATAAGCCTTAGGTATTGAAATGCATATGACAAGTATTTGTAATAAAGGACATTATTACAGTATTTTCCGAAGCTCATTACATTTGTTAGAGACTTGCAGTAATCTTTGCAGGCTTTACTCATAAACTAAACAGAATGCCAATCTATTATGTGTGGTCCATAACTTGTGCAGTAATCCTTTAAGCAATTAATCTTGAGCTTGTTTCTTGTTGGCTATTCATTCTTTACTTTGAGCATGTTTTCTCCGTGAAACAAGTAGATAGTTGTTGTCAGGCAGCAGGTCTGTTTTGGATAAGAAACATTTTTATAAGTAGGGGGTATCACAGAGATTGCTACTTTCAGCATGTTACTTGGTAATTTTATAATTGCAGTGCAAGGAGAAGTGGTTTGAGTTGAGTTCTGCTTGTTTTTTTTTATACTTGAATTTGACTGGCATTCCAACAATCTATTTAAAAAGTAATTTACTTTTTCATGCCGCAAAACCTTTGTGTTTCCATCTAGATATTAAGTAAGTTGTCATACAGCCAATGCATTGAAATATTTTCTAGATATTAAGTAAGTTGTCATACAGCCAATGCATTGAAATATTTTTTATTCTACACTTCATTTTGTCTTGTAATGATGGTTTGGCACCCAGGACAGCATATTTAATTAAAGTTCCAGTTGTTGTGGTTTTGATCATAGCTCCACCCCTTTCTAGTTGGTCACACCCCTTCCCATTGGTCCCACCCATTCAGCTGTCTCCTGCAGCCACCCTTTAATTTGAAGTCACCAGCCACTACTGCCTATACAGTATCACTAAATACATATATAAGTACTCTAAGGGCTTAAATATCTCTAAACAAACCAGGCACAATTAAAAGGTTTAAATATATTTAATATTAAATAATAAAAGAACAAGACAATACTCAAACAACACAGTAGCTACAGAGTTCAGAATCATAGGAAATATTTTAAAACAACATTGCAGGACAGACTCAAATAAATACAGAAAACATCTAAACTAATCTTTACTATATTCCTATATATTTAGCTAAAAGATGCTATGCCCTAAATGACTTACTTACAGAGCAAGGCAAATGCAGATGACAAGTGCTGAATGGATGTTTCTAGATCCAAGACAAGATACAAAATGCACAGACTTTTTCTGAGAGAGTTCTTAAATTAATAATCAGCATTACTGCTGGGTTAACTTGGATGACATCACTCTTTTTGTCGCCTGCCTGCCTGCAGTTCCCAGGCTAACCAGATACTAACATCTCTGTGTTACAAATACTTACCTCTCAGATGTGCTGCTGCTAGGAAGTCACAGAGCAATAAAATACTTTACATTTTAAACCTAGTAATTATTTCTGTTTCAAGGTAATAGAAATAAACTTCTAGCTCTAGACATCCTGTCTCCTTCACTGAAACTGAGAGATAAACACACAATCATAAAACATTTTGATTTCAACTTATTTTCTTAGATTTTTGCAAGTTAACTATTCATGTTCCAGCTTCTACTATGAAAACATACATTTGCACAGCTATACAGTTTATATACATTTATGTTCTTTTCCAGTAGGGTACACTATGGTTACATTCTTGAAGCTCAGTACATAACATACCGTTTCCTTTCATTTGTAAGACAAGCATATGAATCATATTAATATTCACAAATGACATATGATTATTTGAAACATTCCATATAGCTGGGCTGACAGCATCACAATATGTATGCATAAAATAAGTGTAATCCTGTTTCTTAATAGTGGACAACCCAGTAGGACATTTTTCCAGGAGTAAGCAGTGACTATCCTGACTAAACATTAAAATATAAACATACCTGTCAGTGGTCAATGATTTTCTGGACTGCTCCTAATTGGACTGCTCCTAATTTTGACTCAGATTTTAGCTCTGTCCCTTTTAATCCCTCCTAAAACTGGAGGAAAAGCATTGAATTACACTTAATAAAACTGGCAGTGATTAGAGTTATAGGCTTCTTACATTTCAGAGAATGTATATTAATTCACATTATCTTATTTTGTTAACATCACCAACTAATGATAGGTGTATTTTAAAAATGTCCCTGACTGTCCCTGGTTATTCATGGATTTACCTTTAATTCGTTTGAGTCCTGACCCTGATTCATTGAATTCAATGAAATATCTTTAACAGCTAAAAACATAAAAAATTACTGTTGGCCAAAGACCACTAATAAAGTGCCACTTAGTACATTAAAAATGAAATCAATCTATCATAAATGTACTTTTGAATGTAACAAGCCTTGTAACTTTCAATAAGGACCACTGACAAAGCCAACAACACATAATAACTTTGTGGTAAATTAATGCCACATATCAAGAATCTTTAAAACACTTCCAAGCATCTTACACTGCAAGTGACTGAAGAAACTGTGTGAGACTGAGGTAATTTAAACTATGATCATACCTGCTACCAGCTAGCATAGGGAGCTCAGCTTCAGTTGCAGAACCTTATAAGACAAGCCTAAAACAAGAAACCACCTTTGTCTCTCCTGTCTTCCTCATCATACATAAAGTTGAGCAAACTAATCAGTGGCTAATTCCCATGGTTCTGGGCTCATGAACAAACTACTTTGCATCTTCCAGACCCAGCAATGCTTTAAAAGACATACAGCCTAAAAAAAAAAAAAAAACACCACAATAACTTGCATAAAATGAAGATGGGAGAGTGTTGAAAACCAAGTATATATCCCTTACACATCCACCCGATCAACCAGCCACACCATGCCCTCTCCGGTAAACTGTCAGTCAGTTCTGTAATGCTAACAAAAGCAAGGAAACTCCTAACCTTCATCTTTGAGGCACACATTTGTGTTGGTACCACAATAAAATGGCAGACTAACCCCGTGTTCCCTCCTTCAAACAAAAATCCCAGGAACTGAGAATATTAAATTGTATTGGCTGATGAAAGCCATTCACCCATTGAAATTACTCAGAAAAAATAAGTGCCAAAAATTATTAACTTGAAACAATCTTACTCTTTTTTATATTTTATTTTATATATCTAAATGCATATATCTATATAAGATAACTATATATATGTGTGTGTGTGTGTGTGTGTATATATATATATATATATATATATATATATATATATATATATGGTTCCCATTCAGAAGCCTGAAACATCATAAGCCTGAAAATCAAAATCCTGAAACCAAAAGCCTGAAAATTCAGAATCCTGAAAACTCAAAATCCTGAAAGCCCAAAATCCTGAAAGACCAAAATCCTGAAACTCAAAATCCTGAAAACACAAATAATGCTAATATGTCACTATAAAGACACTAATATCTACCAACTGACCCTGACCCTAACCCTAAACCTAAGGTCCGTCACTATCGCACACTCACCTGACCCGCACCCTAAACCTAACTCACTTAAACCACCCCTAACCCCAATATTTGTCACTATTACATGCATGCCTAACCTGCGCCCTAACCCTAACTCACTTAAACCACCCCTAACCCTAAAATAAAACCAACCGCACACTTACCTGACCCCAATGCATGACCTAACACCACAGGGCTAACAATAGCAAAGCCACAATGACATCAGTATGTCTATTTTGTGTTTTCAGGATTTTGAGTTTCAGGATTTTGGTCTTTCAGGATTTTGGGCTTTCAGGATTTTGAGTTTTCAGGATTCAGAATTTTCAGGCTTTTGGTTTCAGGATTTTGATTTTCAGGCTTATGATGTTTCAGGCTTCTGAATGGGAACCATATATATATATATATATATATATATATATATATATTTTTTTTTTTTTTAACTATAAAAGCTCTCACTTGATCAGTTTCTGGCAGTCCACTCATCCAACATCTTGACCTATTGAATGGCACCAACTTCATGAGCTAGAGAGTAAACCATCGCATTAAACCTTGAGGTATGATGAAACTTCAGCATGAGTAAACTGCATTCAGCTTAATACCTAATTGAATAACTAACATCAAGGAAAATATATAAAAACAAGCCACACCTCTGGCTGGCATCTGTCTACCTAAAGATGACAACAGTGTTTTCATGAGCAAACACTTTATTATACTATGTTTTTTAAAGGGAATGTGAGATTCTTATCATCACTTTTTGTCTGTAATTTAAAGCTTAGTTATGAAGACTGCAACTGAGCATGTTTTATTAATTAAAAATCAACAAAATGCTGCTGCTCCAAGTTTAATACAATTCAAAGAAGAACACACATAAAACTCTAGTGCCTCGGCTGTATAGTCTTCAAGGAATATAAACTTAGAAACATAAGCAACTATATATATATATATATATATATATATATATATATATATATATATATATATATATATATATATATATATATACACACACACACACACACACACACACAGTTCCCTATCAGAAGCCTGAAACGCTATAATCCTGAAAATCAAAATCCTGAAAACTATAGACTGAAAGTTCAAAATCCTGAAAGCCCAAAATCCTGAAACTCAAAATCCTGAAAACACAAATAATGCTAATATGTCACTATAAAGACACTAATATCTACCAACTGACCCTGACCCTAACCCTAACCCTAAGGTCCGTCACTATCGCACACTCACCTGACCGCACCCTAACCCTAACTCACTTAAACCGCCTAACCCCAATATTTGTCACTATTGCATACATGCCTAACCTGCCTAACCCTAACTCACTTAAACCGCCCCTAACCCTAACATAAAACCAACTGCACACTTACCTGAACCCAACGCATGACCCAACACCACAGGGCTAACAATAGCAAAGCCACAATGACGTCAGTATGTCCATTTTGTGTTTTCAGGATTTTGAGTTTCAGGATTTTGGGCTTTCAGGATTTTGAACTTTCAGCCTATAGTTTTCAGGATTTTGATTTTCAGGCTTATAGTGTTTCAGGCTTTTGATAGGGAACCACACACACACACACACACACACACACACACACACACACACACACACACATGCACACATAAGAAAAAAATGGGTCTATATTACAACATCGAACTAACATAAGTTCAAACATTGTAATATTGAACCCAAAAGTCCGAAACCCAATAATAACAAAAACACAGAACAGCGATTTTTTTTCCCAGGGAAAAGAAATCACTGTTCCATGACAAAAAATAAATAAATAAACCTTAAACTTAAACTAAAATGGGTGGGGCTTCACCCCCCAACATGGGGGGCTGTGCCCCTGCACCCCCCCCTACTTAAATATACCAATTCCGAGACCGCACCATAGTGGAGGAAATAGCAAAGCCCAAAAACGGCCCATCGATCGCTATTTTTGGATTTCAGTCTTTTGGGTTCAATATTACAATGTTCAAACTTATACAAGCTCAACATTGTAATACAGACCCCAAAAAAATACTTATCTAATTAGATAATTAATTAATTGATAATGAAGTCAGATGCCTCCAGTTACATTTAGTGTTAAGACCGAAAGGACTTAAAGTGCCATACTTTAAAATAAAAAAGACTCTTTTTATAGCAGCTTATTTTTAAGTACTATATGATTACAATATTTTAAGTATATTTGTTCCAGAATGCTAGCTTGCAAACTAGAAGGATCACCTCCATGACATAACTTAAAATGCCGAGAAACTGGACTGTCACAATTAAGATTTTAATATCTCTTACATGTTCCTGCAGTCTAAATTTAAATGCTCTCTTAGTTTGTATTAATTATTTTATGGGAAAGCAGGAGCAACATGTCACTATTAAAACACTACACTGCTAGCATGCATCCTTAATGTGGGCTGCATGAACAATAATAATAATTATTATTCCGATACTGAAGTTAGGTAGCAGTTATATATCTTGCCTAAAAAAGATGTAGAGAAAAGAAAGAAATATTGTCTATGTAAGACAGGAACAGTTGCAATACATTACTTTACTAGATCAAGAGAAATTATAAGAACATAATTAGAGAATGACTGCTTTTGAGTAAAGTTCCATATGTTACTACAACACTTTGATTTCATATGTTAAGAAAACATATTTCAGAAGGAAGCAGAGAATAACAAACACCGGGCCAGATTCCAAAAGAGTAGCTCTCACTTTAAGTCTGCCCTGATTCCAAAAGATTTGCTGTCTTTGTAAGTGGCTAACTTCAGTATAACGCTTACCTATAAACAGGCTTACTAAGGGGAGCAGATTCCAAACCCCTGCTCTCAGCCTGCTCTCTGCGTAAGTGGTCACTTACAATGAGGTCAAGTGTTTTGGAAATGGGATCCTTGTATGTATTACTGCATATTCAGCTAACAGTAATATGTTGTGCAGTTGTTATGAAAATTGTTGGTATACAAGTTTTTCAGTTTATTTATTTGTTAACCACCTAAGTCCTCTGTCTTGGCTCCTTTTCAACCACAACCTGTGCAACAAACAGAAGGGTATGTGCAATAATCTTGAGCAGTTTCAGCTCAGCAATTAAAAAGCACATGTTTTGGATGATAAAATTGCACAGAATAATACGAACTACCAAAGTCTGCACAAAACATATCAGATATTGCAAACGAATTACACACTCTTGAGCTATGAATAGAAATCTTAACTCTTGATCCACCACGCTGTCTATATTAAAGAAATACTGAAACAATATTTTGAATAGCATGCGAAATTGTATACAAAAGTATAAATCAGACTGTGTTTGAAAGAAAAAAAAAACAAGTAAACAAACTGTGGTTGCCTGGTAGTGAAAGCAAACTACTAAAAGCAGCATGTATTTATAAATACCCAATGGAAAAGAAAGAACATTATATTAAAGAGTAAGTGGATTGCTATGTAAAGGTACTTGTGTTTGTTGTTACATGTAGACAAGATTTTCTTATGATAGGAAAACAATTGCAACATTTTAATAAAGAATATTAGAGCATGACTGTACTAGGAAAAAGAAAAGATTAATTTAATTTATTAGGAAAAAGTTAGGAAAATCACGATGAACATAATTTTAAATATCAAATTCTGGGAATTGCAAAGGAACTTATTTTAGAGGGTGACCATGGTAATTATTTAATGCGTGAGCAATCATTGGCAAGCTAAAACTGAATTACAATTATTTAAAAGATCAAAAGCCTTTGAGTCACTGAAACCATGGTAAAAAATGAGCCCATTGCTTCAGTAGACTGTTTCTATAGAGACAATGGTGCTATTAAATGAAATGTTATATGGAGATGGTTATTTTTAAGTGTATGGTTAATAGTCTTAACGGTTTTAAGTGGATGAATTGTTTAAGTAATGCTTTTAATGGTGTTTTCTTTGTCTGATAAAGTGCTTTTATGTATGAAAATCTTTCCATGCATTGTCAGGATAATACATTTCTCAGTAAAGTAATTGCTGGTTTTGTTATTTTTCCAATAAGATAATAATAATTGGCATTGTTCATCATGTTTGAGACATACGTAAATTATATTTAAGAACACCTAATCTCTATCAATATGCGACACAGTTTTTTTTTTACTTTTTCAGCTAAGACTCAACTCAGCACATTTATTTATATTCATAGCATAAGGAAAATTAATAAACAGTAATATCAAATAGATGCATGTTCTAAGAGAAAAGTAGTAACAACTAGCTAAATGCTACTGTCATATGGACAAGTAATGGAATTTCTTGACCAATAAAGTGCTTGACACCATACCTCTCTTGTACAGACTTTCACAGAATGTCCAGATTTTTGCCTCATATTTTTGATCTGTTCCACATGAAATTTGTGTTTTCCTGGCAAATCACTGAGAACTGAAGTCTCTAAATAATGACATATGTTTGAGTTTCAGATTTCATATCCATCAGAAAATGCATGGTAACACTTCTTCTTTCGGGTTTTTCCTGGTTAGGGGTCGCTATAGTAGATCACCTGTCTGCTCATGATTGGCAGTGGAGTTTTATGGTCTCGAGTTGCCAACCCGGCACCAACCTTCCACAGAAGGGTCACACACGCATGCACACATGCCTAGGGCCAATTTAGAGTGTCCAATCCACCTACAGCATGTCTTTGGGATGGGGGAGGAACCCAGAGGAAACCATGCAACCATAGGGAGGACATGCAGACTCAACACAGAAGGCACCTCAGCTGAGGATCAAACCAGAGAACCTCTTGCTTTGAGGTGGCAATGCTAACTGCTGCACCACAGCAGCTACTCAAAATGCATGCTAACAAAAATCATGTTATTCTAGTAACTTTCCAAGCTTGCAAGAGCAACAATTAAAATCTGTCCCTATTTTTGGGCTTCTGCCCTCCTTGTTATCAAGATTTCTTGCAATAAGATGCTGAGAGGTATGTTTGATACCTAACATTGTGCATACATTAATACTGTTGTTGTGAATAAGCAGGTGATCAATCACCTAAGGACAGGAGACAATTGAATTTAAATGGTTAAAGATACGCTGAAAAAAGACATTGACTAGCATACAAACAGTTCTGCCACCAGGGTAAGCCCTAACATTGAAGGAAAACTACTGTCCCTTTCCAATTCATAGCTAAGCTCGCCATATGATTCTTCATGGTCAGTAGGATCACAGTGGTGGGATATCTCAACTGCCTTGTTAAATACTAATATGGTATTCAGGGAGAGCTTTCTATGCTAAGTAGCAATGTACTCTCAGCTGGAAACACCTGCAAGAAGGGATTATCACACTCAAGTGATACGGAGAATTGCTTAGGTGCATAAAATAGCATGGCTTATCATGATAATTAACACGGCCAAAATGCTGCATTTACCCATTCCTTCTAATGAAAGAGATCATGTTGCAAGAAGTGCAGAAGATTTTAGTGGAGAGGTTATCGTGGTGTGTGTGTGTGTTTGTGTGTATGTGTGTGTGTGTGTGTGTGTATGTGTGTGTGTGTGTGTGTGTGTGTGTGTGTGTGTGTGTGTGTGTGTGTGTGTGTGTGTGTGTTTGTGTGTGTGTGTGTGTGTGGAGAGGTTATCGTGGTGTGTGTGTGTGTTTTGTGTGTGTGTGTGTGTGTGTGTGTGTGTGTGTGTGTGTGTGTGTGTGCGTGGGTGTGTGTGTGTGTCTGTGTGTGTGCATCCATGTGGGTGTGTGCGCATGTGTGAGTGTGTGTGTGTGTGTGCATGTGCATGCACGTGCACGTGTGTTTGTGTGTGTGTGTGTGTGTGTGTGTGTGTGTGTGTGTGTGTGTGTGTGTGTTAATGGGTGCTTGTGAATGCGTCTGTGAGTACACTCAAGTGGGAGGTGTCATATTCATTGTTTCCGCGCGCGCGCGCGTGTGTGTGTGTGTGTGTGTGTGTGTGTGTGTGTGTGTGTGTGTGTGTGTGTTAATGCGTGAACTGGTGAACCCGACTGTGAATTCAATCGAGCGGGGGTGTCATGTTCATTGTGTGTGCGTGTGTGTGTGTTTGAAGAGGATGTCTTTGAGTGTGTGCATATGTGTCTTTATGAATATCTGCATGTATGTGGGAAACTCAACAAGAGGGGGTACCTGTTCCAAATTAATGCCTGGACTATCCTTAGTAAGGACTGGTGGTAATTATATATGATTCAGAAATATGCAAATTAGTTTATATTGAGGTTTTTCACACTGCATCTAAATGTCTCTCTGAATTACACTTCTTGTGATCATAAAAACATCTAGTTTTGGCCACAGCAGTTTCTGTGAGTGCAGGAAAGTGATCTGATTTCCAACTATTTTTTAGTGCTATGGGAAAGGAAAACAAGCTTGGTGAAACTTTGTAACAATATGCAAAGGCTATGACTGGCAATAAGGACGTTCTTAAAGTAGTGTGACTCTGATTTTTCTAAAGTATTTGGCAGTCACATGACCAGTTTAGCTAGCAGTCTGCTAGCAGCAATTGTTGAAAAGTATGCCTGGTGACTTGAATGAGTTTGTGGGTAAATCAGGCTGCACTACTGATAATGCACTGAGAATGACAAATGGTGACACAATGACATCCAGAAGACATTACTGAAATCGAGAACGGCTAGGACAAAAGAACAATATCAAACTGATCTGCAGTGTGTATGAAGGAAAGGTTTATTAAAGAATGATGTGGAAAAATCAATAAATATTGAAGCAGTTCAACACACCTGTTGATTAATAGGGAAAGAAGCTTAATAATTACAACCATTTAAACATGGGATTTGAAAAAAAGAACATTTTTTTCTGTTTGTCCATAACAGTATTAAGGGGCCACTATATACCTGAGAAAGTTGAACTGAGTGTGTAAGCATTCTCTTCACGCTGTGCATGCCAGCTATCTTATATTCGGCAGCTTGTGTAATACACTACCCCAAGTCTGCTGTAAATGTTTTATCTGTTGATACCATCTGCATGTAAATTTCATGTAGAACCAGTTGTCATATACTTAACTTTTATTCAAGTAGCAATCACATTTTTAATGTAATGTATCTACTCCTTATTTTGTGTTTAATAATATAGACCCTAGTATTTTTAGCTTTATCCTGATAAGAATAATACAGTCTATTACATATTTAGATAATCCAAAAGTGAATACCTTGTTTGTAACATAAATATTTGTGTGGTCTATTTATTTTATTTATGTGAACTTCCATTGTCTAGAATAGTACAAATACAATACGCCACCTTTATCCATGCAGTTTTTGTTTTCATCTCTGTATCAGCAATGTTGCATGAATGAACAACATCCTGTAAATAAATTTGCTTAAGATTTGTTTAGTTCTTTGTCTGCTTGGACAGCACAGTGTGCTCTGTGAAGCATTGCCAATCACACCATGCAATCTTCTTTTTCAGTTCTTGACATGGGAGCCTTCTCTGTGAAGTCTGCACGTCTTTCCTGCATACACATGGGTTTTCTATGGGTGCTTCTCAGTTTCCTTCTAAATCCATGCAGCATGTGAACTGATTTCCACTAAATTGCTTATAGGAATGCATGTAGTGAGTAGCGTGTATGTTCTGTGATAGACTAATACCCAATCCAGAATGAGTTTTAAATGTCTTATGTTCACTGATTTCCACTATGGGCACTGGCATGCTAGAGACCATGTAAAAGACACAGCTGACTATCACAAAATGATGGATAATGGTTTGAGATGACATATTACGACTCCTCACAGCTTATTTACTTTTTCTATGTCTGCAGTACAGTTTGATTTCCCTATAGAATATGCACCTCTCTGGAGTTTCTAATATACAGGTGCAATATGTGCCCCCTTTGTTCAGTCCCATTACATTATATTAGCCTATTGATAAATCCCAAATGAGAAAGGTAACCTAATATTAGTAGAAACATAGAATTACAGGATGATCTGGCAGATCGTTGCCTGTAGTGGCTTACTACTGATATTGTTCTGATTGTGAGAACCTCAGCTTTTTTGATTCACCAAGCATGTAAAGCTGAATTTCTTAACTATCATCTATGTTTCTAATTTATGCTAGTGAAGTAACGATTATTGTTTTACTCCCAAAAGGTAAAATAAGCAGCTTTGAATTATTATTTTTTATTAATAAAGAAACATTTATTTGCAATAATTTAGTTCACTGCTGTTCAGGTTCTGTTGACCAAAACGATGTGATAAATCAGTCTGCAAAAAGACTTATGCACAGTTATGGTTATGCTATTTTAAAAAATGAAATTTGCCTTTTTATTTCAATGCTGAGCTGTTAAAGAATGTTTAAAATATTCTGTTTCCTGCTGGCACCTGGTAGGAAGCCAAATGCAGTTTAATGTACTTTTTTATTTTAAACTTCCTGGTTCCTATAACAGGCATTGAAGTTGAAATTAAATTATAAATCATGGATAATTAGGTGTTCTTTTCAGTATAACTTTATGCCTTTCATGAAATGATTAGCTCGTGCCTAATGCAGTGTCATGGTGTTTATGTCTGTAGCTTAGATGTTTCTGTATAGCTCATATTAAAACCTCCTGAGTTACTATATTGTATTCAGGCAGTTTTATTATTAAAATGATTTTGAAGAAGAAAATGTATTTGTACTACCTAGGAAGGCATCACAAACGTTTTATCTTTACAGAGTCATTATCCCGAGTGAGAATGAGTGCTGTGTTGAAAAGGCAATATATTCAGGTAGATATAATAAAGTTGTTGATCCTTTTGCAATGCACTATATTATGTATGTAGCGGCTCATCCAAAATGTGATGTTTGTATAGCATTTTTACAGGAACTAAAAGTAGAAGATGAAAATAATGCTTCAAGATGCAAAATTCATAGCTAAGGTTTATTTTTAGAATAATCACATTTATATCCTGCTTGACATTAATGCCTCCCAGCAGTACAGCACTGGAAACACAGTAGACTATAGAAAGGTCGTCAGATGTATAAAATATTAATATGTACTACACCCATTTCCAAAGTAAAGCAAAATTGGAACAGCTAAAACCAGCAAAATGGTATGCACTCTTCTGCTGTTTTGTCTGGAATATTGTTGCATTACAATCAGCATGGAGAGACCTCCAGAATATCGACATCTGTGTAGATGTTCTTCGTGTTTCACTGTTGCAGTCATTACATTTGGGTAATCTGCTGGCAGGTTGCCCTCAGTCAGCCTGAATAACAAAGTCTTGGGTCCTGCATCAGTTGCTGTCTCCTCTTCCATGACGTCAGGTCATCAGGGGTATAAAACATGCAGCTGACGCCATTTTATTCAGTCTTTCTTGCCACGCGGTGCCCGAAGCAGAAGCAGTTCGCAAGTGCTGGTCTGCCAACTCCTGAAATTTTCACATTCGATTTTCAGAACCAAAGTCTTCAAACTAAAGCTAAGTACCCCATTGGGGAAACTTTTTCTTGCTCCTTACCGATGTCAGTAAAAGTTAATAATTGCATTACTTGTGGGAAGCAAATACCTCATAAGGATTTTCATTTGTACTGTATTCCTTGCCTAGGCCCAGATCATAACGTGCCTTGCTGTCAGTTTTGTGCTAAATTTAACCAATGCACTATTAAGCGTCAGTATATTTTTGCTTCTAAATATTTTGGATCAAGATTTATTTATCCTAAAATGTCGTTGGTTAGCAATCCGACTACCGGAGTTCACAAAAAACGCAAAGAAAAAGACAGAGACAGACCGTAGAGGTCCAAAACCGATGACAAAGCTTCTCCTAAGCTAGTCGCTGGTTCGCCGGTACTCAGTGAGGTGCTTTTGCAGCCCCTGATTCCCGCTACTTCTGAGTCGCAGGCCTCTACTGAGACCCATTCGGAGTCCGGTATGTCGCGTGATTCTCAGAGTATTGAACCCGCGGATGTCTCTCCCTTGGATGGGTCCGGAGCCGCTGAGCAGGCACCTGCTTCTGAGGGTGTTTTCAGGCCTCAACATTTTTATATTAAACCAATGCCAGCCTCAAAAACAAGGTCAAAAACATCTTCTATGTCTAAAAACTGATGCATGAGCCATGTGTTCAGGCCCATATGCCTAAAAAACAGATGATCAAAATGGCTGAGGATTTAATTACCTTGATCAGGGGTTCCCAACCCCCTTGCTAAGAGGCCTAGGCAAGGCACTGATTATGAATCTTCAGATCAGGTTTCCATTTCTTCTGATTCCTCTTCTGATTAGGAATTTTCTATTCCACCCTATAAGGATTCTGATGCAGAAGAATCCATCCCATCTGCATCTTCTCCTGAAGATTACTCTTTTGGAGAGACTTTGTATACTTTAAGGGAACATTTTCACTGGGAGAGTCAGGACTTCTCTGAATCAAAAAAGATGCTTAGGGATTTCCTTCCTCTTCCTCAGCATAGGCCTTTGGCAATACCTCCTGTATTAGACATTGTTGATGATGTGTTTTTGGAATCAAGCATGGCTCCTGATTCCCTACCTCTGGCTCCTAGTAAACCAGACAGATATTACAGGGTTCCTGACTCACAAAAATTTCTATTCAAAAATCCTGCTGCTGATCCTGAGACTATTTCACAGGGTCCCAAGGGTGTAAAGGCCTCTACAGCCAAAAATCCTACCCCCTCTGATAAAGATTCTAGGGAGCTGGATAGAGGAGGAAAGAAGGTTTATATGTCTACAACCTTGGCAATCAGGGCCTTAAACTGCCAGTTTTATATGCTTAAATATCAACAGCATGTTATGGGTTTACTGAAACAGAAAATTATGTTGATTTCTGATTGTGTGGAAAATAAAGAATTACAGGAATTATTGCATTCAGCAGAACAGGTTGGAAAGCATACTTTGCAATGTGGTTTTGATTCCTTGGAGGCCTCTTGCAGGGCCGCAGTTACTGGATCTGTGAACAGAAGGCATGCCTGGCTCAAGGAGAAAAATCTGCCTGATCATGTTAAAGCTAAATTGTTGGATGCCACTTTGCAGCATGATACTCTGTTTGGTAATAAGGCAGAAGAGGTTTTAAAGAAAATGGAAGGCAAAGCTAAATCTATGCAAACTGTAAAAGATTTCTTGCAAGTGCAGCCACCCAGGTTCAGTAGGCACTGGCCTACTAAATATTGGTCCTTTCCTGTGTCCAACAGAGCCACTCAAGGCAAATCCAGGTTCTCAAAAAGCTCCAGATACCGATCACATGGTTCTTACTGGTCAAAGCAATGGGGGTGCCTCCACCTCCAAATTTGGAGGAAACAAAGCACAACCCTACAGTAAGAAGTCTCAATGACTTTCCTCTACCTTCACCAAGCACTTATCTTTTGGCAGCCCACTTGGGGGGGGAGAAACTAGCACTTCATGCTCAAAATTGGCAGTTAATTACCCAGGACAAGTGGGTATTAAACATAGTATCCCAGGGGTACAGATTTCATTTCCATACATTGGCAATTCCAAACGGATGGCCAGATCTGCCACAAAATCAGTGGACAGAGGCTCAGAAACAAGTTAGGTCCCTCATGGACATGGGGGCCATTCAACCAGTACCAGAAAAGAAAAAAGGACAAGATTTTTATTCAAGACTTTTCCTGGCACCCAGAAAAGACAATGTCTGGCACCCAATACTGGACTTATCGATTTTGAACATGTTTCTGGACATTCCAAAATTCAAAGTGCTGACTTTACAACAGTTACTGCCTATGCTGGGCAGGAAGACTTGGCTGGTGACTCTAGACTTAAAAGTGGCATACCTGCATATCCCAATAAGGGAATCATGCAGAAGATACCTCCGCTTTAAGGCAGGTTTTTTGCATTACCAATTCTCTGCACTGCCCTTTAGCTTATCTACTGCACCCAGAGTCTTTACAAAGTGCCTGGAACCAGTAATTGAATTCTGCAGACAAAGAAGCATACACATTTATCCTTATCTGGACGACTGTCTAATTCAAGCAGAGGACATGGTCACTCTCCTTCATTATCTGGCATTTGTAAAAAGGCTTCTAACATGCCTAGGGTACACAATAAACGAAAAGAAATCCAAACTGGTACCCTCTCATATAATTACATTCCTGGGTGCAAGCTTGAATACAACTGCCCAGATGGCTTACCTTACACCAGACAAACAAAGGCAACTGACAACATACTTCAAACAAATGGCAACAAAAACCCAGTTATCTGCAAGACAAATTCTGCAGGCTTTGGGGTTCATGGCATCCTGCATTCTACTAATTCCATATGCGAGACTGCATATGAGGAAACTTCAGTGGTACCTAAAAAGTTTATGGAGTCAACATTGTCACAGTCTGGAAACAATGATTCCTCTCATTCCCTGCCTACAACAGGATTTTTTTTGGTGGGCAGAGACATGTCACCAACACAAGGGACTGTCATTCACTCTACCCCCTGTCACCCAAACCCTAACTGCAGACACATCAGACTATGCTTGGGGGGCCCACCTGGAGGGGAGATGCATTCAGGTCAAATGGAGCCCAAAACAAATGCATCTGCAAATCAACCAGAAAGAGATGCTAGCTGTTCAGAATGCTCTGACAGCCTTCAAGGACTTACTTCATCCAGGACAACTACTGATAAAGATGGACAACACCATGGTTATGTGGTACATAAACAAGCAGGGGGGTACACATTCCTACCCCCTTTGCAGACTAGCCATGGCATTGTGGAACACAGCTTCGACTTACCAAATATATCTTCAAGCTCAACTCCTGCCAGGAAAACAAATTACTCTGGCAGACAACATAAGCAGAAATCTTATGGACCCGCACAAATGGAAATTGGATCCACAAATCTTCAGCATGTTAACACAGAAATGGGGGAGCCCAGACATAGATCTATTTGCCTCGCCCCAAAATTATCAGCTGGACAAATTCTTCACAAGAATTTATCACAGAAAAGCATGGAAAGTGGATGCCCTATCCTTCAGTTGGAAAAACCTATCAGTTTATGCTTTTCCCCCTCTGCCTCTACTCTCTAAGGTCTTACTAAAAGTCAGACATGAAAAACCAAAAATGATCACAGTTGCTCCGGACTGGCCTCGCCAGCACTGGTACCCATTTCTAAGGAATATGTCCCAACTTCCTCCTTGGTACTTGCCTCAAATACCTCATCTGCTGTCTCAGCAGAACAATCAAATTCTGCACACTCAGCTCCAAACTCTGAACCTTGCAGCATGGCTGATTATTTAATTATTCAAATAACACCTCTCAGTAAATCTACGATGGATGTCATTTTGGAAGCCAGAAGGCCTAGTACTAGAAAATCTTATGCTGATAAATGGAAGAGATTCTGTGCTTGGAACCAAGCACAAGGAACGGATGCAGCAAAGCCCAATATTCCTCAGATTTTACAATATTTGACTGAGATTCTTGACAAGGGTATATCTTTTTCTTCAAAAAAAAAACATGCCTCTGCCATCTCGGCTCACTACAACACAGAGCCTCCCCTCTTTTCTCATCCTCTGCTTAAACAGTATCTTAGAGGGGTCAAAAATTTAAGGCCTCCCAGAAGATTACCAACTCTGCATGGGATCTCAACTTTGTGCTGGAAAAAATCACCCTACCTCCTTTTGAACCAGCAGCTACTGCAGATATAAAATTTATATCTTGGAAAACAGCTTTCCTCTTGGAAGTCACTTCAGCAAGAAGGGTCTCAGAACTACAGGCTGTCATGGCTGTGGAGCCTTTTATTACATTTTACCCGGACTGGGTGTCCCTCAGGACCAATCCTTCTTTTATGCCTAAGGTGGTATCCAGTGTGGCTCTTAACCAGACAATTCATCTGCCAACATTTTATCCTAATCCACAGAATAAGGGGGAGCAGATTCTGCATTCATTGGATGTTTTATAGACAACTAAGATTCTACTTAAACAGGACCAAATCTCTAAGAAAGTCTGAGCAACTACTGGTAGCATTGGCTGTAGGGTCAGAGGGGAAGGCTATATCAAAGCAGATTATTTCTAAGTGGATAAGCCACTGCATTTGTTTCTGCTTCGTGCACCATGATAAACCTGTGCCCAAGGGGATCAGGTCACATTCCACCAGGGCTGACTCTACCTCATTAGCTTTTCTCAGAGGGGTTCCAACCAAAGACATTCTAGAGGCTGCTACTTGGAGCTCTGTTCATACTTTATCATTTGCCTCTCTTCTCCAAATCCAGGACAGGCTTTGCCACTGCAGTTTTGCAGGGACTTATAGCTGCGCCTAATGCTATTTAGTTCAATCATCCCATCCATTGCTTTGGGATTCTACCCAAATGCAATGACTGCAACAGTGAAACACGAAGAACATAGTACAGTTGTGTACACTTACCATAAATGTAGATGTTCGAGTATATTCACTGTTCCAGTCCGGGTTACCCACCTGCCATCCCGCTTTTCTATACCTTTTCTTTCCTTCACTATATACTAAAGCCTTTGTGGTATATTTGCTTTTAGATGAAGGTAAAGTTTATGTTGCTAAAAGTGCATTTACATATATTTCTGTTTATGTATGTATATATATATATATATATATATATATATATATATATATATTTGCTCCCCATTTGGGGGGCACCTGACATCTGGGGCAAGAAAAACTGAATAAAATGGTGTCGACTGCATGTTTTACATCCCTGACGACCTCACGTCATGGAAGAGGAGACAGCAAATGACTCAGGACCCAAGACTTTGTTATTCAGGCCGACTGAGGGCAACCTGCCAGCAGATTACCCAAATGTAATGACTGCAACAGTGAATACACTCAAACATCTACATTTATGGTAAGTGTACACAACTGTACTTTACTGAGACATGGTTTAAAGTGCAGAGTGTAGCCAGGCAATGCAAGGTTTTAGTGCACTCCACACTTTTAGACTGGTATCTGTGCAGAAAAGGGCTAAAGGAAGAGGTGTCTCAATATACTTCAATAACAAGCATACCTCAAGGGAGGTCATGCAGGATGCTGGAGTTCCTCCATATGCAGATCACCATAGACAGAATCCCATATCATATCCTAGCCAGGTATAGGCCAACCTCCATTTCCCAAGAATCTCATAACGCATATTTGGAGCTACTGGAGACACTTACCATCCAACCTAGCATTCTACTCATGGGAGACTTTAACTCCCCTTCTGTAGACTAGATGTCCTACACCACCTCAGATCTACAGGCACAGAGATTTCTGGACTTTGTAAATACAAACACCATTGACCAAATAATGAATACACCCACTAGAAGCTCCATCATACTGTACCTCGTGCTTACAAATATGGTAGAATGCTGCAGCCCCCCCCCCCAATGTCTCATCCTCCCTGGTAAGGTCTAAACATAAAGCTGTCTCCTTCAAAATCAAAATCAACTCCATAATCCCATTAAAACCAGTAGCAGTTAGGAAATATGCCAAGGTAAACTATCTTTTATTAAGTGATGGATTGTCAAAATTCAATGACAAACCCAGAGAACACAGCAAACTATGTTGAATTGCTCTCAAATACTCAGTACAAACAAGTCAATGACTGTATAGAGGTTACTGTATCGACCAGAAGTAAGCCCAAGACTAGGCCTAGAAACAAACTGTGGTAGCATCCCTAATTAAACAGGATATACAACAAAAGGGAAAAAAATATGGCAAAAAATCAGGAAGGATAATTCCATAAAAAAGCTCTCTAATCAAAGTAAATAGGCAAATAAAAGGACTAATTAGGTCATGCAAAAGCAACATTGAGGTGAAGATAGTTTACAAGGTGAAAGATAACCATAAGGCCTTCTACAGCTATGTCAGAAATCTCACGGGTAGCAAGCAGCAATGTACTGAACTGGTAGTTAATGGTTCCACATTCACTGAGCCTGGCGATATAACAAACCTGTTAGTGGAAAAATTCAGTTTCAGCATTACCCACCCACCCCTAACCATCTTTTCAAAAATACTTCCAAACACAACCCTTCCAGCTATAACTAGGAAGCATGTACTGTCTGCACTCACAAAAGCTAAGAGCATGGCCTCAGTGGGCCCTGATAACATCCCAGGATGCCACTTGAATAGTCAAAAATATGACCTATCAGGACCCCTGGAGTTGTTATTTAACTATAGTCTTAAAAAAGACTTTATGTCATGTGAATGGAGGACTGCAATGGTGATCCCCATTCATAAGGGAGAACCTTCAACAGATTCTGGAAATTATGGACCCATTAATCTGATTGGTCTTATCTGCAAAGTCATGGAAATAATTATCTTGGAAATTATCAGCAAGGACATAGAAGACCACCAAACACTGGACTCATCCCAGTTTGGCTTCATCAAAGGAAGATCATGCTTACTGAATCTGGTAGTTTATTGGAACAGGTCACTAAGGCAATGGGTGAGGGGAAAGCAATGCAAACTGCCTACATAGAACTGGCTAAAGCATTTGATACAATGCCACACTTGGGCACTGTCAACAAGCTTATTGAACTAGGTATAAACTCCTTTATAAAACTTTGGATATCTAGTTGGCTCACTGAGATTTTTTTGATAAGACTCACGGCCTGCAAAACTATAAGCACTGTTGGAGACTCCCCTGGGGTGAGAAAAGTAAATGTCTATTTGGCTGTGAGTTGCTTAAACTGATAGAGCTGTTTCTGTTTTCTCTGTTCCATTTTGTTCTCTGTTTTTAGAAATCTTCTTGACCTAGTGGTTTTGTTCTGTGTGGTAGATCGACACTTACTCAGGCTGCACATTTCACATGTTTTTTTTCCTCTATTGGCTAATTTATTTCTTGAGTGTTACTTAAATACACATAGTATGTATGTGTCCTTGTATTTTCTGATAAGAATCATGGCCTGCAAAAACAGCAAGCACTTCTGGTGACTCCCTGCTGAATTAAAAAAGTAAATCTTTTTTTGTCAGTGAGTTGCTTAAACTGCTAGAGCTGCTTTCTGTTTCGCCTGTTCCTTTTTGTTTACTGTTTTGAGAAATATGCTTGGCCTAGTGGTTTTGTTCTATGTCACAGATTGACAGTTAAATTACCTAGGCTGCATATTTCACATACTTTTTTCCACTGGTTAATTTGTTTATTGAGTGATCCTTAAACTAACAGAATATATATATGGCCTTGCCTTTTCAGATAAGACTCAAGTCCTATAAAAACTACAAGCACTGTTGGTGACTTCCTGGTTATTTTCCCCACCCACTCTCCCATTCCTTGATCTGTTTTTTAAACTTGGTGATTTTTAATCTGCCCACTCTTACTGTAAATTGAGCTTCATAAGCTTTTTCCTTTCTATGCTGCTGTTGATATGTTGTTTATTTGCCTTTCCTTTGGCTAATTTTGAAAAAAGTGCATTTTGCATATCATTGTCTGTTCTACTGATTAACTTGTTCTTTTCTGTGTTTTTACATCATGAGGATACAGTATTTTCCTTCTGCTGGCAGTTGGTGGTAGCCTGGTCTGTATGGACTGAGGAAACACACTAGAGATTCTTTCAAGTATTTTTTTTTTTTTGTGCCAGAGGGCTTGTTAATCAGCTTATCTTGTTTTAGTGCTTTTAGAAATTCTGTACGATTGTGTCTCTTGTCTAATTTCTATAAAACAAAGTATTTTTATGTATTAATCACACTTTTATAAGTTGTTTAAAGTGCACTGCTGTTATCTTGACTTACTTTTTTAACTTCCTTAAGTTTCAGTTTGTTGATGCAACATTTCACTCAGGACACCTTTATTGTGCTTGTACGTTTGGAGGACTGGGATTATTCATCTAGTGGCAGTAGTTATTTGCCAGGTCTATCTTAGTTGGGAAGCACACAAAAGGGTTCTATGTATAGTTGTTTTATTGGCTAAAGGGCTCACTAGTCAGTTCTCTGTATTTCCAGTGCTGATAAAAAATTTGGCACATTTGCGCAGAGCTGCTTGCTGTGCCAGTGCCCTGTACAGATGCAAACATCTAGACACATTGCTTATTTTCATTATACTGTGAATGTTTACTGTGCTGTTTATTGTTTTTTGCACTTCTTTAAAGTTTAATGTTGCATTTTCTGCTGTTTTGCACTGAAGTACATTGTATCTAGTGTTTATTAGTTATATTAGGCATCTGTTTGTGGTTCCTTAACTCTTGGGCTCCAAATCAGTCATTTTATTTTAACAGAGTCAATGTCTTCACTCCTGTGGCAGGAGAGGACAGATTTCACCTATTTGAGCTGGGAATTCCTGGTGGAAAGCTCATTGCATGCTTACTTGATTAGCCTTAGGGTATAGTTAGTGTAAAACTTGATTTTTATGATCATATATAAGCTTCACATTTGTGCAAAGCTGCTCTTTGTGCAGCAGCAGTTACTGGTGTCTTGTATATAAGCAATCACCAGAAGTTGAAATTTCCATGTAAAAACCACGTCAGAACTTTATTTCGGTCCAAATAACTCATGGGGCAACTAGTTTGCATTGTAAGCAGAATTTAGTTTGGACTATTTAGGTCAATCTTACCTTATTATAACAACCAGGACTATTGCTGCTCAGACAGCATCTGGTTTGGGTGCTGGGCAGCATCACTGGTTAGGTTAGCTGCATATTGCATCAAGTAAGCCCCCTTCCCTTGTCCAGTTACAAACACCCTCCACTCCTATCCCTTGCAAGTACACATTAGGACCTGTAACCATGGATGGACCCTTTCCTGTATCTCTGCATCCAGCTTGGTGCACATTGGCATCCTGAAGCATGCACGTCGGTTTTGCTAATTGTGATAAAGAGGTACTAGAAGTAGCAGAAATCAACAGAACTGACCTTGAATGCTTTTCTGAAATCAGCTTGTCTGTGTTTCTTTTGCAAAGGTTTTGGTGGGGGGGGGAACTCAGAAAATCAGGATCTTGTATATAGTGAAGGAAATCAGGATCTTGTCATCCTCCAAGAAGTTGTATTTTTTTTAATGTCTGTACTCCATGGTGGTCTGCACATGAGTGTGCAGTGATTGTAACACAGGTGTCTTTGCACCTTTGCTTTTAATAAGCATAATTAAATTTGTGGTTGTCAGATAATTCCACAGAAGGATGCAAACACCCAGAGCTAATATCTTGTGTTCACCTTGTTTGGAGACATAACATGCACCCTCACAGACAGAACACATACCCTCATTGGCAGAAAAGCAGGTATAACCCATGAATTCCACATTTTTCTACTTGCTACTCTGTCAACCAGCCTCCTACTTGAATCTGGTCAGCTGTTTCAAAGTCAGGATTGATATTGCCATTGGTGACAGAGTAGGATATTTGACTTTTGACTTGTTTATTTATCTTATTTTCTGACACTATGCCTAACTTGATAAATCACAAATAAGCAATGCCTGTTGATATATTTCTCTGCGTTGTGTGTGCTCACTTGTTGAGGTCCTCATAATGGTGCTTTGGATTGCGATCTCTTCAGAATGTTATTTTAGTTCCCATTCAGTGTGAGAAGAAAATTAGAAATATTTCCCATAATTCCTGTTTCTCTTATAATTCATAAAAACTGGGTAACAGCCAATAGGAAACTTGGTATCCGGCTTCAGAATAATTAGCATTGTAAATACCTCCTCCGTACAAGTGCTCATTGGCTGTCTGAGGTGCCAGTCACAGAGCTGGAAAACTATGACTACCAAACCACACTGCAGGGAGAAAAAACAGCTTCAGTTTTCCAAGGAGTGGATGCAGTGAACATTTCTAGCTGGTTTACAAAGCATAGGTCTCTAACCTGTAGAACTGGGTCAGAGTAATTTTTAAACTTTTAAGTGTATTTACAGTACTTGAAAAGTTGGTAGAAAAGGGAGATTTATTTTAAACAAAGTGTGGAGTTAATGATGTAGGGAGATATGAGTGTGTGTGTGTGTGTGTGTGTGTGTGTGTGTGTGTGTGTGTGTGTGTGTGTGTGTGTGTGTGTGTGTTGTGTGTGTGCATATATGCATTGTCTTGCTAATGACAGAGGGGACAGTATTTTACTTAAACACTAAAATATTGTTCCTCTGTCATTATTAGAATGGTTTGTCTTGAATTTGTCTTTGAGAGACAGATTGTCTTATGAGAGTGTGACAGAACCACAGAGGGACAGAGACAGAGACACAAAGCCAACTGCAATAATATGCATAATAATACTAATAATAATAATAATAATAATAATAATAATAATATACACAAACTGTTATTTATCACTGATAAAGCCATTTAGAATGAAAAGTATTTATCAAAAAGATTAGAATTGTCTCACTATCTTCCAGTTTCTCAGAAATGTTCTGTCAACTTGTAAACTCCTAAGTATAATGACACCCAGAAACATAAAATGGAATGTTTCAGTCCTGTCTTTGAAAATAATGTTGCTCTGTTTTAGCCTTAGTTATTTGATTGCAAAATTGTTAATGGAAAAAGGTATTGGAGATGTGCTTGTGACATTAGTAATATTAAAGTGATAGATCTGTATGTGATGAGTGTAACTTGTGATGATGCTTGACTAATAAATGATTATTTAAACGACAAATATTGTGCCTCACAATGCAGCAGCTTGAGCATTTTCTCAACCCTGAAAAATGTTAAAAGAAGTACATATCTCAAGTTGACAAACTACAGACTGTTGGTAGCTGTTGATGACTGTAATGAAAGCAATTCTATTTATTGGTTTGTCTGTTTACTAATTTACTTACTAACTAGTTTATTTATTAACAGGCAACAGTAATAAATAAGTAAATAAATAAACAAACATTGCTGACTCAGTCACAACCCTTTTTGGAGGATCAGCAGAATAAAAGTTAGAGGACTTCTGCTGCACACAAGAGGCATGTGACAACATGATACCTGCCACATTTTATCTAACACATCATTGGACAGATTATGACTCAGAACACCTAAAGAAGATATAATTCATGCAATAACTGTTACTTAAGTGAAGGTTATTTCAATATACAGTGTGAATACATAAACATTCTGGGTTTCAGAATGGGTTACTATGAGTGGTAAGCCCTATCATGGTTGGCCAACCTCTCCCGATAACCTTTTTTTATTCAGAGACATATTCACTGCAGTGATTTTACATGGTCAAAATAATCACTGTGTTGGGCATGCATCATTCCAGGGAATAGCTTGCTGGAAGGGATTTCTGCTACTGAGTAATTAAGGGAATCTCTCAGCTGTGTAAATTAGCATGACTGACTGCTAACTAAGCTAAAATGCTGCAGGTCCCCACTGTACTCAATGAGAAAGATCATGTTGGTAAGTTTAATGATGTTCATCAGAAAGGCAGTGGTGGATGTTGCTCTTCTTATGTACGTTAAGAAGTTGTAGAGGCTTGGGTGTTTGTTTAAGTAATTTATTGTATACAAATACATCAGGATGGATGATAGGAACATTACACTTAAACTATCTAACTAACTGACTACATACTTGCATGATCTCACTTTGGCTGCTCACTCACAATGGTACTCTAGCTTGCAAGTGCTCATTACTTACATGCATATGCTGACTCACTGTAAAGCTTCTTAAAGGTATATCACACACACTGATCTACAGTGGGCTATGTGAGTGTGTGTGTATGTGTGCGTCAATGTGTCTGCGGAGGTATGAATGGTGTCAGATGACTGTGTGTGTGTGTGTGTGTGTGTGTGTGTGTGTGTGTGTGTGTGTGTGTGTGTGTGTGTGTGTGTGTGTGTGTGTGTGTTTGTGCTCATCTACCTGGGTAGTCGCTGTAGGCTGATTAGTGAGGGAATCAAGAGTGTAGGGGTGTGTGTGCATGTGTGTACACATGTGTGTGTACATCTGCCTGGGTGGTGGCAGTAGAGAGATTAGGGACAGCTCAAGAGTGTAGGTGTGTGTGCATGTGTGTGTTTGTGTGTGTGTGTGTGTGTGTGTGTGTGAATGTGTGTATGCATGTATGGGAGACTGACTGAGGGGGTTCTGTGTCAACATGATGCATTGGCTGCCAGTGGTTTAGCAATGGCAGTAATTATGAGCAATTCAAAAACATGCAAATTAGCCGATAATGAGGTCTTCCTCAATGTGACTATAGCTGTCTCTGAACTGTAATTAATGTTTCAGGCAGTTTTCAGAAGTGTTAGGGATTCTTTCTTATTTCCAGGAGTAGAGTTATTTCTTGTTTATTTTTCAGAACAGTTCCAGAAAACTTGAATTTTTCTTTTGTCAGTGGTGACAGCTTAAATGGAAGTTATGTATTCATTTTTATTCATATACCAACCAGATAAACCCACTAGACACAAGTCACTTTGCAGGGGTGACTGTGAGCACTATCTAGTTAAGTGACTTTTTGAGGGTCACGTAAGGCCACTGAAATCTTGAAGGAATTAATTCCTGTTCTATAGTCTGATACCAGTAAACAACTCATAGCATTAATCTTTCACACTCACATGCCAAACATGCAGTTATTGTAGTATGTATGTATTTATTTAGTTAGTTATTTATCTGCATTTGTTTACTGGGATGGTCCACTGGGCCATAGTGAGACCATTTTCAGTGGAGGCTCGGGGTGAAAAGCTCCACACTAAAATCAACAACACATAATAGACAATACACAATGCATAACATACCATACAGTACAATACATCAGCATGATCAGTACAAGAAATCGAACGGTAGCAGCAGGCAATTTAAAATCAAAGTACAGAATTAGATTACAGTATCAAGGATAAAGTGGATTACATACTTAGAATATAACACTTTAGGATAATTAAGTTAAATATGTGAGTAGCTTAGTCAGAGTAATTAACACTAATGAAGTTATAGACTTGAATATAGGAGATTAAGTATAGTGGACAGAAATGTGAGCAGTTACTTAATGGCTTTATTATGTTAAAAAAGATTGCAGTCATTTAATTTTTAATTTTTTTAAACATATTGAATATTGGCAATAGACAGGATTGAAGAGGATGGTCAAAACTTGAAACAGAATGGAAAAAGAGACATAGTTCAATGGATATGCATCCATTTTATTTATTTATTTACTGGAAAACTGAAATAATCATTCTCATACTCTCTTCGGCCATGACCTGGCCACAGGTACAAAATAAACATAAATTCCATGTGGACAATTTAGTGTTGCAAATTAAACAGAGTACCTGAAGAAAACCCATGCAAAGAAAAGGAGAAAGTACAATTGCATAAATAAACTTACCATAGCAGTAGATGTTTGAATGATCACTGCTGCAGTAGCCTTAGCTATATGGGTTATATCCTGACAAGGATATAACAGCCAGCCAATTTCCAAAACTTCAGGGTGCTTTACATGCACCCAAACCATTAGTCAGCTAAAGCTGAGCTGACTAAAAGGCAAGTTTGGGTGCTGAGCCATTCAGAGCGTTCATGCCAACACAGAGAGGTAAATGAGCCCTGAAAGGATTATGCTAGAAACAACAAAATATGTGTCCACACCTTGGCATAAACAACACACTAAAAAACAAGAAGGATGGAGGTAGGGAACAGCTAATACAGTAGTGATCATCTGAACATCTACTGTTATGGTAAGTTTATTTTCACCATTATATTATGTTCATCATATTGGTCACTGCCGGGAGAAAAGCTCCACATTTCATTTACACATTATGTACTTTTATAATTGCAGGGTAGAAACATCTATACATGAGCTTATTTATATGACTTTTAAATATTTTTAAACATTTCTTACATGAACATAGCATTTTAACACATAAAAGAGAAAGTAACATTAATTGGCAAGTTATTGAGTAGATAAATAACATGCACTAACAATTATTGTATTTATAGCATGATGGTTGCATGGAAAAGATGAAACGGGGGTGTTTTTGAGTTTAATAATAATTTACAGACAAACTGGTAGATCATAGTTGACAAGAGATATGAAATGAGAAGTTACAGAAATGAAGAGTAAGATAAATGGACAGAGGAGGAACTGTAGTTAGTGGTGGGGTGTGAGAGAAACAGGAAAAGTAAGAGTTTATGAAATAAGTGCAGTATGAGGAGGAGTGATAAGCTACAAAAAGATTTACGAAGCAAAGTGGCTGTAAGAGCTATAGAAAAATAACCCAAGTAAAGCTAGCCAGGTGAGCAGGATGAGCAGAGCCATCTTTGGCATAGGTGCTGTTTAAGTAAAGTTTTGAAACTATTTTAAGTTTTCGATTCATTTTAACTGTGTAAGGATTTCATTCCATATTCCTGACACATATTGACAGTAAACAAAGACTCAAGCAGTGTTTAATGCCTTATTCACACATAGTAAAAGTTTATTGCCGGAGTGAAGATCTCTAGCGGGTGAAGAGTACACTAGAATATTTTTTAATGCTGCACATTTGTCTGGAGAGTGCAATAGGTTGTGGGGAATGACTAGTCATGAGTATATCAAATGGTTTGGGAATGCAAGCCAGTTTAATTGTTTTAATGTAAGACAGTGGTGTATTTTATATGGATGGTTTTTGCAAATTTAGCTATTTTGTAGTAGCAGGACACTAGTTTAGTTTTATTCATAGTGTTAATATTTGTAAGAAAAAAAGAAAAATATAACAGAGAAGTAAAGAGGTATGTTGCTGCTAAGCTGCTAAGGTAATCCTTGCTTTTTGATCTCCATACAAGTTTTGGTGAGTTTCGCCAAAAGCAAACCAAAAAAAAAATATATATATAAATATTAAATATATATATATATATATATATATATATATATATATATATATATATATATATATATATATATATATATATATATATATACATATATGAGTAGAGTACTCTAACTTTCTACATCTGGGAAGTAGAAGGAGAAGGGTCAAGGAGCCCCTGGAGAATGATCATAGCAAAACCTGGTCTATACCTAGAGAAGGAATCAAGCTTGTAATGCCTTGCAAATGTATGTATAGAGGGCTACATTCCAGCTTCTAGAAAACGTCTAGAATCCAACCCCTTCCAAAAAGCCATAGATGAACAAAGGCTCTGGCAGAGTGAGTATTTGCTCTGCCTGGAATAGCTTTTATGTGGTGAGTATAATAACAGGCAATAGCCTTAGTCCACCACTTGGAAATAGTCTGTTTTGATGCAGGTTGCTCTTACCTTCACAGGAAATTAACTGATCCAACAATCTGAAAGATTTAGTTCTACTAAGACAATACCCACATTTTCTGTGGATTCCTTTGGGGAAAATGTCATCCCCATTAATTATCACATTAAGAACAATGTACTAAGCATGCAATCAGTCATGAGGGACTTGGGGATGCAGGTTGATAGCAACCTGACTTTTGACCACCACATTACCTCCATTGTATGGAAGGATTTCTACATGGCCCACCTCATAAATAAGGGTATTTCATCCAGGAATGAGGAGGTCATAACATCTCTGTACTCCTCCCTTATCAGACCCATTATCAAGTACAATGCCCCCTTCAGCATGTACCTTGTTAAGCACATGCAGCAGTTGGAGAGACCCCAGAGGTTCCTGACCAGGAAAATCCAGGGTCTCAAACAACTATCCTATACAGATGGTAAAAGGCCTGTGCCTCTACTCAGTCTCGTAGAGACTGTTCAGAGGTGACCTGTGTCTGGCATACAAGGCCATTTCAGACCCAGCCTTGATGGAGTTGTTGCATATCCATAAGACAAACTCCACTCATGCAACCTGCACTCAAGGCCTTAACCTGGTCTGTGACATTAATAGAACTTGTTGTTGGGATAGATTTGTGTCCCAAAGACTCCCCCATCTGTGGAATAGACTCCCTCTCCATGTCAAGCAGAGTATCTCTCTAGCCATCCTTAAGAGGAACCTAGACAACTGGATTGGAAACAGAAAATATACCCAGGGATCCTACCTGTGTCCCTGCTGGACAGGGGAAACAGGTGCTGACTTTGAGGGAACATGGGTAAAATTCTTGGCTAGGCTTATAAGGGCCTCTGGGCCAATAGCCTAGTATCATAATATCATCCTATGTAGTATTCTTTCTCCCTCATTTTTAGGTTTAGGAAAGAAAATGGTGAGCTGAATAGTTTGTCTTAAAAGTAAACTCTGATACCACTTTAGGCATAAAAGAAGAATTCGTTCTCAAAGAAATACCATGTCTGTTGAAACATCAGATAGGGTCTATTCACCATAAGAGCTTGAAACTTGCAGAGATCAGAGCAACCAGTAAAAGAGTTTTCCATGTTATGAACCTCAAGTCAACCAGGTCAGCTGGCCCAAACAGAAAAAAATGTTAGCTTGTCAAACACAAAATGTAGATCCTAAAGAGGGGCTACTGGCTTTCTTGGAAGCCTCTTATGCAAAAACCCTTTCAAAAATATTTTGACATGAAAATGCATTGAAAGAGTAGGATCCATGGCAGATATGCTGAAATGACCAATAAATGAACCTTAATGGAGAAGTAAGAAAGACCATAGGCTAGTAACTCACACAAACATTGTAAAACCAGAGAAACACTAACCCTGAGTGCATGTAGTTATGTTGCTGGCACCAACTAGAAAACCTTTTCCACCTATTAATATATGATTTTCAATTCACCCCGGGGATCACTTCTGTGGTTCTGCTTGGCAGGGGCACAGGAAAATAATTTTCTTGGGTGGTGAAAGCCAAGGTACCTTTTTGGCTAGGCTTATATCTAGGGCCAATAGCCTAGTACCTACCTATGAACTTATGAACCTAAGTACATGCTTTCTTGGCTCCATGAGTACCTGATTAATGTCCTCAGTAAACAGGTATCTAAAGGAAATGAATACCCTATCATCCAGGCAGTCAGTTGAAGTTGATTGGAACTGGGGTTTATCAAACACCCCTGATCTTGTGAGAGTATATCCATTCTGTGAGAAAGCTTCTGGGAATTGGCCCTGGCCTTTTCAAAAGAAGGGAGAACCTCTGTTGCCTGGGCCAGAAGGGTATCACCAAAATGACCTTGGGAGATTCCTTCTGAATCTTCAGAAGTACCCTGGGTACCAGTGGAAAGGGTAGAAAAGCTTGAATGGTCCAAATACAGGTTCAAATAGGAATGCATACAGAAAAGTAAAATAAAAAAATAAAAGTAAATTAAATAGAATGCATAAAGAAAAACCTAAACTCAAAATGTCTAAATTCTCTGGCTGTACCTTACTAAAGAAATACTGTGTTTTACTCTAAGAAGTTAGATAAATTAATAACTAGTACGTGCAGATGGGTTCACCACAAAACAGAATGTCATTTCTGTGTATAGCATAACATAGGATAGCATAGTATAGCACACAATTATATACAGTGTTCATCCCAGCCAATAATACTCTTCACATGACATTTATTTCTGACATTGGAGAAAATGTGTAGTTAAACCATTTTAACTTGTTTTAGCAAAGCTCCCATGAGCACATCAGTTTGCAAACAGTAGAATTTGCCAATATATGTTCATGTCTGTTTCCTACCCTTTACTTCACCCTAGTATGAGCTTAGTGATATGCAAGTCATTAAGTCCATCAGCAATTTATTTATTTATTTATTTATTTTATTTTACATTTGTTAACTGGGAAAGTCTGACTGGGCACACATCCATTTTCAGTGGAGGTCTGGGGAGAAAAGCTACAGATTGTTGCACATATACAGCAGTAAGTATTAAAAAGTAAAATCAGTGAATATTAGGCTACACATAGTACATATAAATAGCAGTGAGCAATTATATCTCAAAAGGCAGTTCCTGGGCTTTGAAGTCAGCAATTGAGACATAATGTATTTCAAAAGACATTCCCTGTTCTTTTTTATTCAAAAAGACAAAGTCACACATTGATAAGCCATAAGAACAAATACACTGATTGCAGATAAGACAGAAGTGAAAGAACACTGACTTTTATGGGAAAATAAGATTTTAAACATCCACACCTTCATGGATGACAGTCACTCTCTTCAAATACAAACATTATTAAGGGCATGACCAGATGACAATCTTGTGGGGCTGAAGCACTTCTGCACTAATTAAAATGACAACAAAATGAATAAAATAAAATAAAAAAACTAAAGTTTGTAAGTGAAAACATTCTAGAAGAGGGCCTGGAAGAGCTCTTCTGTTTAGACTTTTTCAGTTAACAGACGAGCTATCCAAGGCATTCTGTTGCAGTAGTCAGCATCCTCTTTTGTTCAAATTTTATACATTATCTCATGAATTATTTTAATAACTTGCTAGGTGAGAGGTCCTTGTAGCTAATATGCATAAAGCCACACATATATTGCTATCCAATGGGAGAGGCATTCACAACTCCCACTGGCCTGCAGGTGAGGCCAACACATGTTTGCCAGGTCCTGCATAGTGTTTCTATGCTCCAAAGTAGGGAGCTAATTAGTTGAGTGAAGCCATATGGGTTGATGCTGGCAAAGAGATAATCCAATCTAAAGTTTTGCCATTCAGTACTGAAGTCACCAAGGATAGCAGTTTCATATGATATGGTATTAGATGTTATTTCCATATAGAATACAACAATGTATAGATTTTATGGTATTTAATTTAAGAAGAAAGATAAGAAGCTCTGCTGTGAGGAGTTTAAGTTGACAAAGAAGAAGAGAGTTTGGTAACAGGATGGACACGCCGCCTGCTTTTTTGTATATTCTGTCAGAGCGGATGATATTATAGCCAGGAAGAAGAATTTCAGAGTCTTTTATCTGTGGTTTCAGTCATGTTTCAGTGACTTCAATTTTTAGTGAGTATTGAGTGATCCAAGAATGAAATTTATGTACCTTTATGAAGCATACTGCAGATATTTATTAAAATAATTTTTAGATGTTTAGGAGATATTGAACTTGAAATAGGAGTGGAGCAATAAGATTTGTAGATGAGGGGGTTAGGCCCAGGGTTTAGGTGAACATTACTGCATTCAAAGATATTTTTTTAGATATGGTTGGACTAGTGAGGGTTTTAGTACATTAGTATGTAATTAGTATTTTGCCTTGTGCAGGCAGAGTGGGGAGGTGGGTATTTTTTGTTTAAAGAGAATATAGGGTATATGTTAAATAGGTTTGGAGCAATTTTCATGGTGGAAAGATGGACTTTGTAGTATGTTGTGTTGGTGATAGTGGGAGATTTGATAATAGGAGAGGTGAGGGGAGATAGGAGGAGAAGTAGAGAGGTAGATGAGCATGTTTGTCAGGTACTGAATAGTGGGGGGTAGTAATGGAGGGTGGTAGAGGAGTAGCAGGCTTGCATTTATGTAAGTAAGAAAAAGGTAGAGTACTGAAGGGGGAGGAAGGAGGCAGAAGTAAAGTTATGATGATGTAGTGCAGAAAGAGGAGAAATAAAAATATAGGGAACATAAAGAAGGGGTGTAAAAGGTATAGTGAATTATGGCAGAGTGTATTGAGTAGTTAGGCTGAAGAAGCAGGGATTAGGAGTTATTGTAAGATTTCGGAATATGTTAAATGGAGGCAGAAAGTGTAGCTGATAGGATAAGTAAGAGAGGAAGAGAAAGGTAGAAATGCAAGGAAGAGGAGGGCTTAAGTGAAGTAGAAATGTAGAGGACTGCCAAGAGAAATTGGAGAAGGAAACATGTGGGAATGAGTATACACTGGGTGATGCAATGGGTGGAGTACCAGGTAACCCATAATAAAGCTGGCTAGTTAATATGTAGGAGTAATATGTAATGTTTAACAAAATGAGAGGTTTTGAGTTTGTATTTTAATTATTTGTTGTGGTCAATGAATCAATTTAAGGAAAAAGGCGCCAAAATGGATATTTAAACTGTGATGTTACATCTGTTAGAGGTTCTGATGAAATCTGACTATATCAGATGAAAGCGCTTAACCTCAATGTATTGAAATCTGTGCAGCAACTTGTGTAGCAGCTTGTGTTATCAAAAATAAAAGAGTGTTTTGGATAAACTACAATTGCCTCTCCTTCTCGGGTCAAAAGGGACCGTTCCAGCTGTATTGGTACTTAAAGCTGGCTAGGTGTTTGATGATGAACAAGGACAAGCTAAAAGAATGGAAGTGAATTAATACACTGAGTAAAGGGATAGTATGTGGTAAAAAAGGTTCTACCCATTGTGCATATGTTCATTGGGTAACATCTAATTCATTTAGAATAAGTACAGTAGTTCAGAAAATAAACATATAAAAAGGTGACACTGAGTCACTTTACTGCAAGACAACCAGATAAAAGAAGTAGAGCAACAGAACTGTGGGGGGTGAAAATTATCCAAGATTGGAGATGGGAAGGAACACTGTGGCAATTCTGATTAGGAATGAACTATTAGTTACAGAAAGAGAGGAGCAAAATAGACTGGGGCACAGATAATATTGGGAGGGAACACAGAATGCAAATTTTACTCAAATAGCAGCTAGTAGCACTAGCAAAGAAAAAAATGATTTTATAAGCATTTCTGTGAATTTTAAGTGATGCAGGAAAAGTTAGACATGAGATTATTGTGAGGTGATCCCAGTTTGACCTTAAGCCAAAGTTAGAACAACTATTTTGATGGATTTATTTTAAGACAAGAATGAACGTGAAACTAAAAATTGACAGTGGAAAAGAACTATGGGTATGTGGTTGTGTGATGTCCCCCCTCAGGGCCAGTAATTAAGGAACCTCTAACCTCACCACTGACACTCATAGGGAATGCTCACTGTAAGAAAAATAGACATGCACAGAATTGTCAGGTGCAGATCTCTGAACCAAGTACAATTTCCCTTAAGAGCACACAGGGAATGCAACCTCCATTGCTGGGGCTGGGCTTTCTCTCTGGGCTCCAAATAAGATTCCCCACTGACCACTACAGAGCTAAGTCCTTAGCTGGATGTTCTAGGCCAAGTCCTCCACCACCCTCACTGTGAAATCAGTGCTCTCAGTTTCCCTGTTCAAAGTAGCTGTCACACACACTCTCTTGAGATTTGGATTTTCACACACACAGACACACACAGATACACAGACACACAGACACATACAAACACACACACACACACACACACACACACACACACACACACACACACACACACACACACACACACACACACATGCACACACTTCTAGGAAAGGCTGGCACACCTTATCCACTCTGAAACCTCCAGCCAGACTATAACGTAGATTCACTGCCACCAGAACACCTGAAGCCAGCTACTTTAATACTCTCACAAGTATACCCAATTACACTTATTAAAATTAATACTTATACAAATAGTAGTGTTGACCAAGCAGCAAGACTTTCAGGAACATGGAGCCACAGCAACACTAAGTAAACACAAGTACTGTCAAAGTTTAAATATTTTTTAAAAGACTAGCCACAAGGAAAGGTTTAAATATATTTAATAATAAATAATAAAAAAAATAAAAATACTGAATATGTTTACAATAAACACCAGAGTTTCATTCATAGGAACTATATATATATATATATATATATATATATATATATATATATATATATATATATATATATATATATATATAAAACAGAGATGGAAAGACTCATACAGATACAGAAAAAAGTACATTTCACTAATGTCACTATATTTTTTCTGACTGACTAATAAATTACTGTTCCCTAGCTACTTACTAAGGCAAGGCAAGATGAAAGTGGATGAAGGTCTTATCATGTCCCACAGTGCACTTATCACATC
Source organism: Protopterus annectens (assembly GCF_019279795.1). NCBI lineage: Eukaryota > Metazoa > Chordata > Ceratodontiformes > Protopteridae > Protopterus > Protopterus annectens. The sequence continues at coordinate 1,937,475,024 of NC_056726.1, forward strand.
TTTCACTAGTATACAAATACAATTTCATTTTTGGCTACAGAATGAAATCACATCTGATCACGTGACTCTGTAGTTTCCACACTACCCTCTCACTAGAAACAGAGCCAGAGTTTGGCACTGATGTGTCAACATACACACATAGAACATTAGCTAAGGTTTATTACAGCATCTGGAACCTGTAAAACAATTCCAACACTTCCACCCTTCCTGCAGAAACTAACAAGCCATTGTATTTATGGCTGCATTCAGATCTGTGTGATAAAATCTTTATGGCCTAAACCAAATAATTTATTTCCAGGCTGGGCTTAACTCCTTTCCTTCCAATATCCTCTGTTAAAATATATAAATTTCATCAGTTACAACAACAGAGTCTGACATACATGTATATTTTTTTCTGTCCAGCAGGACCCACCGTTGATACATTTTTAACACAAGCAACATTACAAATACATTTTTAACACAAGCATCTATACAAATCAGATATTCAAATGAGATATAATTCTTTACAAAACTCCAGCTAGCTATGCTGGCATATGTTACATATGCACTAGGAACAAACAACACACTCTGTGCTGTTGCCTCAAAAAAATCCAGAGGCATGAAATGATCCAAAATATTGGTAAAAACAGAGGTTTATTACTCCAGCCAGTCAAAGCAGTAAAATAACTTAAAAACCATATAGAATAAATAGAACACAAATGTAGTGTATCCAACACAGTCAAGCACTTTCGTCCTGCTCTAGGACTTCTTCAGAACTGTGTTTGCTAAAACCCACTCCCTCTTTTATACTGACAATTAACTAATTAAAATTTAAATCATGTTAACCCTATAGAATCTGTTAAAAAGTGTGTAGTAAATGTTAATGTTTCTGTGAATGAAAGCAGTGTTGTTTACTGAACTAGGTTCTTTTCTATTGCAAAATAGTGGCCCTATGTTTCAATTTAGGTTTTATAGATACATTGTCATTGATGCCTGGGGTTACCGTGACATTAAGTCTCAATTGCCACCTCATTTCTGTCCTCTCTATGTTGTTTTTCCAAATACCCCCTCTCGGATTACTACCAGTAACCTCCAGAATACCAAATAAGAAAGAGTGATTGGGATTATTTTTAATATGCCTGTTTTGTCTTCTTCTTTTGGCTGCTCCCGTCAGGGGTCGCCACAGCAGATCAACTGTTTCTATTTCTTCCTGTCCTCTGCATCTTGCTCTGTCACACCAACCACCTGCATGTCCTCTCTCACCACATCCATAAACCTTATCTTAGGCCTTCCTCTTTTTCTGTTACCTGGCAGCTTCATCCTTAGCATCTTTTTCCCAATATACTCTGAATCCCTCCTCAGCACATGTCCAAACCAACTTAATCTTGCCTCTCTGGCTTTGTCTCAAAACCTTCCAACCTGGGCTGACCCTCTAATATACTTATTCCTAATCCTGAACATCCTCGTCACACCCAGTGCAAATCTTAACATCTTCAACTCTGCCACGTCAAGCTCTGACTCCTGCCTTTTTGTCAATGCCACTGTCTCCAACCCATATAACATAGCTGGTCTTACTACCCTCTTGTAGATATTCCCTTTCACTCTTACTGGTACCCGTCTGTTACAAATCACTCCTGACACTCTTCTCCACCCACTCCATCCTGCCTGTACTCTCTTCTTCACCTCTTTTCCACACTCACCATTACTCTGAACTGTTGATCCCAAGTATTTAAACTCATCCACCTTCACCACCTCTACTCCCTGCATCCTCACCATTCCTCTATCTTCCCTCTCATTCACACACATATATTCTGTCTTAGTCCTGCTGACCTTCATTCCACTTCTCTCTAGAGCATATCTCCACCTCTCCAGGGTCTTCTCCACATGTTCCCTACTCTCACTACAGATCACAATGTCATCTGCAAACATCATAGTCCATGGGGACTCCTGTCTGATCTCATCTGTCAACTTGTCCGTCATCATTACAAATAAGAAAGGGCTCAGAGCTGAACCTTGATGTAATCCCACCTCCACCTTAAACGCATCTGTCACTGCCACCACAGACCTCACCACTGTCACACTACCCTCGTACATATCCTGTACCACTCTTACATACTTCTCTGACACTCCCGACTTCCTCATACAATACCACAACTCCTCTCTAGGCACCATGTCATATGCTTTCTCTAAATCCAAAAAGACACAATGCAACTCCTTCTGACATTCTCTGTACTTCTCCATCAACATTCTCAAAGCAAACATTGCATCTGTAGTGCTCTTTCCTGACATGAAACCATACTGATGATCACTAATCATCACCTCCCTTCTTAACCTAGTTTCCACTACTCTTTCCCATAAGTTCATGCTGTGACTGATCAATTTAATCCCTCTGTAGTTACTACAGCTCTGCACATCACCCTTATTCTTAAAAATCGGTGCCAAAATACTTTTTCTCCATTCCTCAGGCATCCTCTCACTTTCCAAGATTTCATTAAACAATCTAGTTAAAAACTCGACTACCAGTTCACCTAAACACCTCCATGCTTCCACAGGTATGTCATCTGGACCAAAAGCCTTTCCGTTCTTCATCCTCTTCATAGCTATCCTTACTTCCTCCTTGCTAATCCACTGCACTTCATGATTCACTATCCGCACATAATCTAACCTTCTCTCTCTCTCATTCTCTTCATTCATCAGTCCCTCAAAGTACTCTTTCCATCTGCTCAACACATTCTCCTCACTTGTGAGTATGTTTCCCTCATTATCCTTTATCACCCTTACCTGCTGCACATCTTTACTAGCTTGGTCCCTCTGTCTAGCCAATCGGTACAGGTCATTTTCTCCCTCCTTAGTGTCCAACCTTTTATACAACTCGTCATATACATTTTCCTTAGCCTTCACCACCTCTCTCTTTGCCATGCACCTCATCTCCTTATACTCTTGTCTACTTTCTTCATCTCTCTGACAATCCCACTTCTTCGCCAACCTCTTTCTCTGTATACTCTCTTGTACTTCTTCATTCCACCACCAGGTCTCCTTGTCCTCCTTCCTCTTTCCAGATGTCACACCAAGCACTTTTCTAGCCATTTCTCTTACTAGATCTGCTGTAGTTACCCAGCTCGTCAGTAACTCTTCACTGCCACACAGTGCCTGTCTTAACTCTTCCCTGAACATAACCTTACAATTACCATTTTTCAATTTCCACCATTTGATCCTTGGTGCTGCCCTCACTCTCATCCTCCTCTTCTTGATCACCAATGTCATCCTACAAACACCATCCTATGCTGCCTAACTACACTTTCCCCTGCCACCACTTTACAGTCTCCAATCTCCTTCAGATTGGCCCTTCTACATAAGATATAATCTATCTGAGTGCATCTTCCTCCACTCTTGTATGTCACCCTATGCTCCTCCCTCTTGTTAAAATATGTATTCAACACAGCCATGTCCATCCTTTTCGCAAAATCTACTACCATCTGACCTTCAGCATTCCTTTGCTTAACACCATACCTACTCATCACTTCCTCATCCCCTCTGTTCCCTTCAAGAACATGCCCATTGAAATCTGCTCCAGTCACCAGTCTCTCACCCTTGGGTACAGTCAGTATGCCTGTATATAATATTATTTTCATCATGTTTTCTCACAGCATACAAATGCTCATAGATCCTCCTTCTAAAAGTTCTTTCGGTTTTACCTATGTAGAAATGCTGACATTCCTGACAAATAGCTATATATACCAGTCCTTTCGTAATACAGGACCCTGTTGCTAATTTTATTTTCCTATCCCTTACTTCCAATCATACTGAAGTTCCCACTAAGATGTATCTACAATGTTCACAAGTTCCACATCTAGTTGTCCCTCTCACATTGTTCTTAACATTAATGGGATGTTCCAGTAAAAATTTTAAATTGTAATTAGTTTTAAACACAAATGTTGGTTCTTTTCCTACTGTATCTAATATTTCCTCATTCCCTTTAAACAACACCCAGTTTTTCTTAACAATATCCCTAATCTTACTACTTGTTTCTCCATAAGTCACCACCATGGATTGGGTATAATCTTTCCTTGTGTTAGTTTCATTCTCCTTCACTAAATAGGATCCCAGCAGGGGTTTATACCTACTACCCCACTCGCTAATAACTTGCTCACAAATGGATAGTACAAATTTTAACGGGTAACCTCTTTCAGAAAAAAAAATGTACTAGTATGCCCATTTCTCTCTTTACTATATCAATGTTAGAACACATTCTTGCTACCCGGACCATTTGACTCTTTACTATGTTTCTTTTTGTGTATAGCGGGTGACTACTTTTAAATTCAAAATAATCTAAATAAACTGAAATGGTATTCAATTTTCTAGTTACAATATGTTGGAATTTCTTATGATAAAGGAGCAATAATTTATTATATTGCCTGCGCAAACAAAAAAGAGAGCGGATTTGTAGAACTAAACTCCTTTATTGGTAAGCGCTTTCGTTGGCAAAAGGTAAGCCAACTTCTTCAGACCATCAAAAAACATACAAGATACAGGGTATCTTGTATGTTTTTTGATGGTCTGAAGAAGTTGGCTTACCTTTTGCTAACGAAAGCGCTTACCAATAAAGGAGTTTAGTTCTACAAATCCGCTCTCTTTTTTGTTTTCACTAGTTTTGTTTTTTTGTCAGTACGTATATTGCCTGTGCAGAAAGGTGAGAGAGATGGACAGGGAGAGAGAGAGTGAGAGAGAAAGAGAGATAGAGAAGAATATGGGATAGCTGTGAATTATGAGGGAAGTAATGCAAGTTTAAGGAACTTAGGTAAACAGGGGTATGTGAGATTGATAAAGGGTTGTGGAAAATGAAAATACTTTGGAAGTTGTTGTTGTGTCTTTCGGCTTTTCCCGATTAGGGGTCACCACAGCGGAACTTTGGTCTGCTAATGATTGGCAGTAGATTTTTACGTGCCGAGTTGCCAGCCCTGACACACAACCTTCAACAAAGGTACGCTCATTCACGCACGTCTCCAGACAGAAGACGCTTTAACTGAGAATCGAACAGGACAACGTCTTACTGTGAGGTAACAACGCTACCACAGCACCATTTGGAAGCAAGGAAGAAAATAGTGTTGTAGGAAGTTGTATTAAATCAAATATAGTTTATTTTTGTTCATAAAACTGTGGTTGTTTTGGATGCTGCAACATGTAAAATGTATAACATGCATATAAAACGAATGTGACCATTAGTGAATATTTCATTGTTTTCTGATGGAATGAGATCAAATTGATAGAAACTGAAATTGTCAGCTTCTTAAATATGCAAACGTATGTATTTTTTCAGCTCAAAAATGTATTGCAATATCTGGGCAATGGCTTGCTGGATTCAACCTTTCCTCCACGAAGAAGGTCATTATGATCCAAAGTTAAGTGGAGAAAGACTGTTGTTCTATTTAGTTACTCGCTTACTTTTGGTGCCTGATGGTGAATTCTCTTCTTTGACAGAACTCAGACCAGATTCCATGGCCTGTGAAAATTTATAAATACTGTACAGACCTTCAATTCAGAGATAAATATCAAGTAATCTTTAGCTACTGATAGTGGCAGATGCAAGCCTTCTGTTAGGGTTATGTTGTATGAATCTATTTATTTAAACACATTTACTTTGTCTTTTCTCTGTATAAACTGATAGTTGCATATTTAGTTTTATAAAAGACAATGTTTAATTGAATTTATTTCAATTAAAAAAATGTGGATGATAATTTATTTATTAACTTGGAGGTATGTGAATTTTAACTTACAAAATTATCTGTTGGCTCCTGTCTTACTTCTCAGGCTTTGTTGCTACCATATCAATGTGTAATGCTTGGCTTATTTTAAGGGTAAAAAGCAATTGTGATCCTGACGAGAATGGTCTAGCTGGTGTCAGCATTATCATAAAGACAAGGAACTGTCTGAAGTACTGAAGAGATATATTTAAGGGCCTATATTACATATTTGAAGCTTCAAAATTTCCAACCTCATATGCTCGACAACATATGAGCGAAACTTGAAACCTCAAATATATAATAAAAAAGTAAAAAAAAAACTTGCCTTTATGCTCTGTGCAGGGGGCAAGCCCCCCCTGCCCCCCACACCCCTCCCTACTTAAACATACCAACTCTGAGACTGCACTTCAGTGCAGAAAAGGGGAAATTTCCCCATTCTGCACGTATGAAGCCATTGCCTTTCACCTTTGAACTTTTCATAGTTCGATCATATGGTGTCGACCATATGACATTCGAACTTTGAAACGTTCGGCAATTCAGTAGGGACCCATATTTAACTCTTCCTGGAAAATAATCACTTGTGTGCAAAATAATTTTGGTCAAGTTTCAGTCATTGTTAGAAAAAATATATATTCAATTGTATTAGGTCAATCTGAGGTGGGTAAATTCTTGAAGAGCCACTGATTATTACACTTATCTCCTGTTGTACATTATGAAATTATTTCACTCTTGCAGGTACTGGCTACTACACAATGCAATGGTGCACATTTACTATATACTCTTAATTCAAATTGCACCCTGCACATTTTAATGTGATAACCTGCAATGCAGCTTTTGAGAAAATAGTTCCTGTTAACTGTTAATTGTTGACAATGGATGGAGTTTTTGTTAAATAATTTAAACATACTCCTGAACTTAATAGGAGAATACTTAAGGAGCACAAAAGAAAGTCAAAAGACATTTCTTGTGATTTTAAGGCAGAAATAAATACTTGTTTTTCATTAGTGGGTGAGTAGATGCCAGTTTACTACTTGTAATGTGATGGAAGCCCTTATAATAAAGGGACAATAATTTATTAAATATCTGTGGAAAGTAGAATCTGGATAACAGACTGAGATACAACACTGCAAAGGAAATGGGCAAAAAAGATGACCTTTATCAAGCCAGTAGGGTACATCTTTACAAAAAGAGGGTACCCATTACTATACTTGGATAGAAGGGAAATCACACAGCAGTTACAACCTTCACTATAACTACCACAGGCAAAAGTCAGTACCTGACTCTATCTTTATGTTAAATATTTCCACTTTAATCAAATGTGACATGTAATGCACAAATGTCCATAATAAAGTGGTATGGAACAAAAGTCATGTGAGAGAGGTAACAGAGGTGGTATCATGGTAGTGGTGAATTGTCTTGAAACTGCAGCTGCCCCTCATTATCACATGAGCCTGTACCCAATCCTAGTAGTAGGAAAAGAAAACAATGCTAAGAGGGATACTGCCTCAGGCATTACTACTACAACTTGGAATTGTTAGAATGGAACTTGCCACAACAGTTATGGTTAAGGGAGGAACATATTTTCATGTGCCATTGGTCAAAGTTCACTAGGAAAGGGAAGGGGGAAGCAGAGAGACAGGCAAGTGACAATGTTTGATGATATTCCAGCAAGTTTTCTAATAAATAGGGACTTTGGTTACACAGTACATTGCAGTTACATGCATTCAGGAACGCAGATAATTAAGTGGAGAAGGTAGTAAGGGAGAGAATCAGCCAATGCTCCTACTTCAAAAAGAAGCTGGTGATGTTACTTCTTCAAGGAAAGATCTAGGAAGTTTCCAGAAACTTTCACCTCAGCCAAAGCTGCCAGGAGGTACTGGAGTTCCTTCTTCTAGAAGGGGCTACTTTTGGGAGGTTGGTCACAATATGTTTCAGTCTGATACACATAAATTACAAAAAGAATCCTGATTACCAGTCATTCTTGTACATCCACCTGGCATCAAGGACCCCATGTGTATATCCAAAATTCAAGTCACAGGATGAACAATTACAATAACAAAGTCAGATATGCAAGAATAGCTGCCCCCAGTGTGAGAGTAACCAGCATTGTATATTTCTTTGTTTCAAAATCAAAGCAATCCTTTAAATGTTGTACATTCAGTAAGAGTTAACAGCAGTCCAAAACTTCATAATTAAATGCTTAATTTTAAAATATTAAAATAAAAATAAAAATCAAGTAGATTTTGTCACTGAAAAAGACTCATTTTATGCGGTCATGATTATGAATAAAACTGAGGGCAGGATTCACGAAGCCTCCATGTAAGAGTTACAAGGCTTACACGGAGGCTGCAGTTAAACGGTGTGATGTCAGCATGTCATGCATATGCATGAGGGCATGCTGAATCACACCTAAGGCTAACACGGTCCGTGGAAGACAGTAGGGGGCGTGTCCGTAGGCTGAGCCCTGCAAACGGACATGCCCCCAGAAGAGTAAAAGTCCCAAAAGTAAACCCCCACGACAGAGTCCGTGTAAATGTGAATAAACACAACACAACACATGCCCCCACAGACTACAAACATAAAATGTCAAAATGAACATCTTATATATTTTTTTTAAATTGTAAAGATGCTTGCCCGTGAGTGCGCTTGTTTGCACGGGTGTGCCCGTAGGTTAGCCACAGTTAGCAGTCAGTGGAAAAGCATATAAGAACTAAATATGCAAAGCAAGCCAAAAAGCAATAGCGTAGCGGTAGAGATGTCGGCTGAAGAGCAGGCAGTCATGGTTCGAGCACCCACAACATCAATTTTTATTTTTAGTGAAATAAGCACGAAACAAGTCCCTGACATATATGTACACATATAAAATTATATTTTATGTAAAATGTAATGAAATGGGCCATGTATTTTGAAGAAATGTGAGATAATAAAAAAAAAAATGTCAGATGTGCCTATAGCTGAGCTACAGTCTAATAAGTTGAGTACATCTGCCTGTAGGTGAGCAGTATTTTAACAGGTATAAAATGAGTGCCCGTAGGTGAGCAGTGGTTTAACAGGTGTAAAATGAGTGCCCGGGGTTGTGCAGCATTTTAACACACTGAAACTGTGTGCCCGTAGCTGAGCTGAGCGTAATATGCGTGCTGACAGCCAAACCATGTGTAAACCAGCGTGATCCGTTTGCGCGGAGCTGCTCACTGTGCCAACAACCTAACCGATGGGCAATGTTGAGCAAGCTGTATCAAAACTGCCTTTACACAGACACACCTCCTAGCCTGTATAGACAGACATAAAATATAAAAAGCAATGGCCAGGTTCAAACCCAGGATACCATGCACCATAGTCAAAGTACTGAACCACTAAGCCATGACAGTCACACTAAAAAATGCAGTAATAGCATATATATAGGAATGAATAGAAAGAGGAGCATGACAAAGCAGGTTTTGTGAAGCTGATACAATTCCAAAATGGCCAATTACAGATAAGTGTGGGAAAAACGGCATATATAAGCCCCATATGCAGGAATACACAGCATAACCGATTGTAGGACCGACTTGCAGCCAGGATGTCAGGTGTAGGTGAGGGTAGTTGCTTCTGAGCACAGAGGTGGGGCATTGAGGAGTCCAAATATATGGTTTGGCTCCTTGTCCACAATCATGAGGCCCAACTCATGCAGGGCCAGGTCCTGTGGGGAGCATATAGGGCTGAGGTGTGGGACCGGTTGGATCATGATCTCACCAGTGTCACAGGGATACCAAGGACTGGTGAGCAGGTCCGTCACCACCATGCGGACCTGAAGAGACGGAAGCAGGACCAACTGAACCGTTGGATCCAGGAGGCCCGGCAAATGCCCAACACCCCACTACTGAGTAAGTTACATGTAATTATTTATGTAAGAAATTAACCTAGCTGATATTATGGAGATGTGTATTCCAATATTACTTTATTTATATTACAGCTTCAGGTGTCCGTTCTGCGAACCGTCGAGCCTATGGCGATAGGCTGGCATGGTTGCGCCACCAGGCAGGTCAGTAATTCTCTCCCTGTAACTGTAAATAAATATATAAGTATGACAGTTAGCAAAATAGTGCAGTGTAGTCACTAATTAATAAAATGTGCAAGTAACAGTGTAAGAGGGTTTGCAAGTATTGCCTGATTACAAAAGTGTGATGCAGCCTGTAATCCAAACATAAAAATTAAACAAGTCTGAAATAAAGATGTCCCACCTGTAATATAATAGTACATAACTTGCAGCAGGTTGAAAAGTACAGCTGCAGAAGCTGAGTAAAACATGTGTGAAATATATCCCTGTTGAAATACAGAAACATGACAGAAGTGAGACTGTTGGAAAGGATTGTTATAACTACAGGTAAAACATGTCAATAAAGCCTAGAATTAAGTACCATCCTGAATTGTAAAAATAAAACAAGTGAGAGAGTGTGAGAAAGAGTTATGAATCCACCAATAAAGTAGTAATAACTCCTGAATAAAGTATACTGCACTCAGTACAGAATGAAATGAATGTGACAGGCAGAACCAAACAGTAACATGTGTTGAAAACAGTACCGCAGCTGGAATGTGTGTCCCAAAATCTGGATATGTTGCTCTCAGTCTGCAATATGCAGATAGTATGGTTGTCTGAAATACCAAACATCCACAGTTGCCTATAGCTATATAAAGCAAATGTAGCAGGATGATGTAGCTGAACAGAGCCACATATGAATGTGTATGAATAAAAATGAAAATGTATATTGATGTAGCAGTAACATTCCTATCACCAAACTGAAGTAGTTATCACATAGGAAACTGTAGGCAGAACTGTAGTGTGTATATATCTGCAGCTATTAGAAATATACAGCATATGTATTGTTATTTGAAGTTGTTAATTAAATTTTCTTCACCCTACCCTATAACCACATATAATCCATTCCACGTGAAATTGGTATGTGCAATCACAATTAACACCCCTGGACATTCGTCCTGTTGGTTCATACATATTTGCATGTATATTGATGCATCTGCCATGTTCATAATCCAAACCTGATAGTCTGTTGCCATCAATCAACCCTGCATGTTGTTGGATTGTGTATTGCTGTTCAAATTATGCATGTGTTATGCTTGCTGTTCAATGGTTTGAATATATGGGTGTTTGGTTAATGGGAATACTAATGCATGCTGTTACAACTAATTGTGAATGGTATTCTACGTTACTAACCCAAACTGTCATAACATAATGCAAAACATAGGACAACAGGGAAGGCGGGTTCCAGCGGACCCACCTCTCCCTCCTCAGGTGGCGAGTGCATCTGGCAGTAGAGCCCAGTCCGGACCCTCCTCCGGTGGCCCTGTGCCACCTGCGGGTGGAAGCGCTGCAGGGGATGGGGCTCGTCCCCCCTCTGCAAGTGTGGCCAGAGGAGAACATCCACTCACCCTCAGTAATGTCCGGACTGTGGTGCGTAGGGAGATCCGGGATGCTGTTCTTGGGCCCCTACGCCAGCTTGAGGCACGGGTGACACAACTAACAGGCATGCCTGCTGCCCGACCTACACAGCCCCCAGCACAGCCCCGTCCTGGGCAGTGAAGGCACAGTGGCAACTGCCCATGGGTGGGGATCTCAGTTCTACTGTTGCCATCTGTGGGCTCATGGGCTCGAGATATTCAAACATCCGTCCCCGTCAATTGTGTAACCCCTCCACATGTGTCATACACCGCCCCTGTATGTGTCTTGTTTGTCTTGTCTGTTAACCTACCCAACCTACCTCCCCAGCTATACCGACTTCCTGTACCTGACATACCACTCTCACTTGACAAAAAAAAAAAAAAAGGGCACTCTGTACCCACAAAAAAATTACGCCCCATACATAGCTGCCCATTTTGCACACATGTCTGCTGGACATGGAAACTGTCAATTACAACTGGCTGTACAACAAGTATTATTGTTGTCCTTACACCTCTCTCAGGGGTGGAAGGTTTCAAATGTCACACCAAATTACAAACATATGCACAGCTGTTGCTGATGAATTAATGGGCAGCTATTGGCCTTACCTATATCCCTCCTGCAAAACCCGAGCTTGTTTCTCTACTGTCTTACCCTCTTTGTGAACCCCTTTTTCACCACTTTCCTGTCTCCCCATTTTCATTTCTTTCAAAGAAATTAGCGCGGGTGTGCACAAGAGTAAGCACTTTTAAGCAGTTGTAACTGGGTATGCGCTGAGCTGAACGCCAGTGCGCATGCGTGAGCTCCGTGCAAACCAGCGCTAACCCGGTTACAACTGCTTAAAAGTGCCTTAGTCACTCTGAATGCCAAGGCCTGTAGTCTGCTCAAAAGCAAAATAAAATCCCACTGTCAGTCTCGAACCCAGGAAGCAGTAGTCTGCATGACTTACCACTAAGCCATGACTGCTATATAAAAACATTGTGCTACAATAAATATATCATGCAATAGTAGGAATGAATGTAAAGGGAATATAGGATGTGTAGTACACAAAGCATGTCATGTATATTTACTGTCAAATGTAGTGGATTTCTATAATAGTAGTGTGTAAACAGAAACAGCCATGCTAGTTGGTAGCTAGTAGGTAATAATGTCACTGTAGCACCTTGCAAGCCACACACATACTCACAGCAGGATAATCACTGCCCATACCCCACAACCTCTTACAGCAACACATCCGGACTAAGTAATAAAAAATGTGGAGCAAAGGCCCAAAAACAGGGACACATTTTAAATATTGCTCCAACAAACTTAGACAGTTGAGAGAGTAACAGGTTTTGCATTATGTTGGATGTTTGGAAGGGTATGAAGTATGAAACTGAAATGTTTGTCACTATAGTCTGACTTCAGCCCTGAGTGATTTGCCAGAAAAAGCTGTTTATGAGATATGGACCAAAATATGAGGCAAAAATGTGGACATCCTGAAAATATCTGTACACTTGAGAGGTCTGACACTGCCATATTTGAATAGTTAAGATACTAGACATAGCAACAGTGACTGAGTTACACGGATGCCCCACAGACTCCCTGTGAAATGTACAAACAGTAGGCAGAAAGGTGTTACAACACATGCAATGGTAACTATGAAGTACTGAAAGTATGCACCACTTGCACGTCGGAAATAGTGTAGTAATACATATGCTCATGCTAACTCACAGTCACAACTGAAGAATACCAGACAATTTAATGGGTGTACCCCACTGATATGTACAATTCCATGAGGCAGATAAAAGATGCACCTGAGAGTCTCTGGGGCCTGCAGCATAATCAAATACCCTAATAGATGTCAAGGCCCACACCATGGCCAGACCACACTGCATGCAGTAACACCCTAGCAGATATAGCAAGCATTCCAAGGTGTGAATGTACATGGAAAATAGGAAAGCCACAGCAACACACTTCAGTCAAGACACCTAGCAGGCATACAAGTAGTGAATGTAAAGGGCAAATATTGAAGCCATAGCAACAAAGTGCAAGAGCCACTCCTATATACCAGTTACACCACATGTCCCACAGGAAAGCACACACACCCACATTAACAGTAGTAGTAGTCTTAGGTGTCAGTGTACATACACACTTAGTACAGGAAACTGGAGAATGAATGGAGAAATGTTAATCTACAACACAGCCGGAAATATGAGAGAGATACTAACCTTTACACTCACAGAACAGTGTCCACAGCATACCAGCATGGTCCCTGCCCTTAAACTCTGAAAGGGCTATGCCTATCTCACATACCTTTTTATAGCACTGTCCTGAAATCACAGTGAGAACTGCAATCAGTACACAACTGGCTGCATGCAATTAGCAAATGCTGGCTAACAATTGGTGCAGAGGCCATCACATGGATATATGCAGATACCTACAAAAGCATGCTGTACTTCCAGTCCACACATGCAATACTTTCATTGCACCCTCTGGAGGTAGGAGAGAGAGAGAGAGAGAGAGAGAGAAAAAACATACACAAACAAAAACACTCAACAAAACCTACTAGAAAGCTGACATCTGTCAACTGGAGCAGCAGCAGGACACCAATCCAAAAGGCAAAGCAAGCAGCTGTGACAAACACAGGTAATGTAAAGTAATACTTTAAAAGTCTACATACTGTGAACCCTCCATATGTGTCATTGGTCTGTATCTATATGTATATGAAGATGTTCATAGGGCAGGGGACATACAGCAACTATCAGTAAAGGCTGTACATACATATGTATGTGAGGGCATCTATGTGCACATATCAATGTAGGTTGAATGTAGGTTGTAGTGCAATGTACAAAGTAGGTTTCACAGTTATGTATGTTTAGCAGTATGTTAGTGTGTGTATACAGTTTTGTAAACAAACATGTTGATATACCTATCTATCATATGGATACATATGTATGTCAATATATGTATGTATGTATATATATATATATATATATATATATATATATATATATATATATATATATATATATCTATATGTAATATGCATATATGTATACATAGATAGAGAGGGATGTAGGAATACATAGACAGATGTAGATAGATAGAATATGTAGAAACATATATATGTAATACACACATACAGATATAGAGATATGTAGATACATATACATAGACAGACAGATCTGACTATCTACAGATATGACTGTATATGACGATCTCACACTCACCCTGTCCCACCCCCTCTGTCACTCTCACCCCCTCTCTGTCACACCCCCCCTCCATATCTATAGCAATATATGTACATCGATATATATATATGTGTATATGTATACAGACATATATATATATATATATATATATATATATATATATATATATATATATATATAGATATATATATATATATATATATATATATATATATATATATACATATATATATATATATATATATATATATATATATATATATATAGAGAGAGAGAGAGAGAGATGTATATATATTCTGAGTGAGGCACATGTGTACAGATGTATTGCAACAGGTGCCTGGTGACAAAGGCATGGAGTGAACACCAGTGTCGAAACTGGAGTACCATACCCCATTTCAAATCACCTACACCAGTAACCAACAGATATGTGATTGGCTGCCCACCACTGCATGTGTCAGGGGTGAACAGGGTCACAAATGTGTACAATAGTCCCCCCAATGATAGTCACAGTGGCACACTATTCCTGGAATACCTGTCATGGTATGTGCCAGCAGACATGGTGCGTCAGCTATGGACATGTAGGTCAGTATACCCCTCCACACCACACAATGGCTGCCACGGTATGTACCTCACATGACAGCTACAGATATGGAGAAGGACACAGTGACATGTACGACACTGTGACAATGCTCTCAAACACATTACCAATGCTCAGTGACTGACAACACCACAGAGTGCACGCATACTACCCACATAGAGGTTACCACTCCTGGATTTACATACTTAAGTCACACCCATGACAGATGTCCAACAACCATAGTAACACCTCACACCATCCACAACCTAAATGACCGCTGTGTGTCGTCCTTGACACCGCAGTAGAGAGCACATTGCGGAGGTACAGGTTCCTACCCACAGATAAGACATACCCTGCAATAAACCACACAGCATTAAGAAGCAAGACTCCCCATGAGTACATGTCACACATACCCCTGCTGAATGTTAGTCAGATAGGTAATATGCCATATGAGTCACCCTGTGTAACTGTTTGACAGGAGCAGGTACCATCACATCACATGTGTCACAATGGTCAGGGTAGCAGAACAGTATGCTGCTGTAGTCCCAGGGGCAATAGCATATTGTATCGTATTGTATTGTATTGTGTTGTATTGTATTGGTATGTAGAGGTGCCTCCTTTGTGGAGTGGAACCACTGCTGCTGTACGCCAGTGTACAGGTACATATCCTGTAGTCAGGCTAGTGTTACATAGCACTTCTATATGTGTGTTTAGCTCCTCTTGGAGTTCATGTAGCATGCAACCGGGGATACCATCAGGTCCCATTGGTGCTGTGTTTTTTGCTTTTCTGAGGGCGGCTCTCACCTGGACATCTGTGATGACAGGGAGGTTACATTCAGCTGTGATAAGTATGTCTTCGTTTGGGGGAGAGGGAGGGGGGAAAATTGCACTGAACCTGTCTGCCACAATGTTGCCAATATCTGTGGGTTCAGTGAATTATTTGTTGTTGTGTACTAACTATGAGCATATTGGAGGGTTTCTGACCAGGTTTCTAACATAACTGAAGAAGGCCTTGTGGTTATCTGTAGTGTCCCCGGTGATTTCCCTCTCAAAGTTGCCCATGGATGTTTGTATGAGAGAACATAGCTCTTTACTAGTGCTGATCAGACATGCCTTCCCTTTATGGAATTATGCTCTGTCTTGCAGTAGCTTCCATCTTTTGTTATACAATCTGTCTATAGCTGGGGTCCACCAGACAGGATGCTTTCCCTTTGTGGAGAGTGTCTTGGTCTTATATGGGATTGCATGATCCATGCATTCTCAGAGATGTCCATAGAAATCATTTGTGAAGGAGTCAGCATTGTGGTTTGTGGCTTCCACTGGCCCAGTGGGCTTAAAGGATACCATCTCAGTCTTATGAAGTGTAAAGTTTGCGTTTGAAATGTTATTCACTGTAGTCGTTTGTGCTGGTGGTGGAGGTGGGATATGTATATCCAGGGCAATTAGTTTGTGGTCAAATCACAGTAGTTGATGATGTACCCCATACAGTACCTCGATACAAACCCCCAGAGTGAGGAGGTGCTATGGACCTGAATCAGTGTTCTGACTGCTGGGGTTTGGTAGTATGTCGTATGGAGTGTGCCAGGTACTGTTGCACAGTTGTTGGCTGAGCACTGATACCTGGCCATTTACATGTGTATCCACCAATAGACAGACAGATGCTATATATGTGAGATATGTTGTATCACAACAGTCGAGTAGCATGTGTAGTATGTGTGCCAAATTCTGCTGACATATTTTGCTGATATCATTTTATTTCTTTTTCAGGACCATGGTTCACCAGCGCAATCCAGCATACTCTGCAGCTGAGGATGAGGAAATACACCAGAGCCTGGTGTGGGATTAAGCAATACTCTTTTTCCGCACCAGCCAGAATCAGCAGGAGAGGGCTGTGGCAAGACCTGGTCCATCGGGTAAATGACATAGGCACGCATAATAGGACATATGAGCAGGTACGACATCACTGCAGTGATTTAATCAGAAATGTCCGTCAGCGTGCGTCGGATATCCACAGGCAACAGGTTGCCACAGATGGTGGGGTGGCTACACATCCCCCACTCACCAGACTGGAGGGACTACTCATAAGTGTTGTGGCTCCAGCCCACCAACAACAACAACAACAGCAGCAGACCTGCATTATGATGGAGGCTGGAGCCACACAGCACCATGACTACGAGCGTGCAGGTAATATGCCATATGTATAGTTGACTGTTGTGTACACTGGTAGTTAATGCATGTGTGAGGTGTGTCCTTGGTTTGTAGCTGTCATCATAGTATTTAATGTGCAAGTGTGATATTCTCAATATCAGCAGCTGACCTGTGAAAGGCAACTGTTGTACTACTGACCTGTATCATACTCAGTAACAATGGCACAGTTGTGCCCACTGACATTAATTTCCTCACTTCTGCAGGTCCCTCCGGTGTAACAGAAATGCAGCCTATCCATGCTGGTGAGTGTGTATTAACAATACCTGTAATAGTCTTGATAGTAATAGTAATATTAGGCTCACTTAGTAGTGCTCTGTGTATGCATGCAGGTGTGTCTGTGTCTGTGTGTTGATATCTCGCATACTGAGTAGTGTACAAGTGTGCAACTGTGTGCAAGTGTGCAACTGTGTGCATGTGTGCACCTGTGCATGTGTGCACGTGTGCATGTTTGCATGTGTGCATGTGTGCACGTGTGCATATGTGCACCTGTGCATGTGTGCATGTGTGCATCACTGGTAACATTGTGTAGACATTGTAAACTGTGTTTCCTGTTTCCCTCCCACAGGTTCTGGTGCTGCTCTAGTGTCATGCAGCAGGGAACCTGAATCAGGTGCCACAGGTACTGATAATGATGACATCTGTGTAATGGCACAGGAAGGTGTGCCAGGGTCCGTCATTAGTCAGCCAATTGACAGTACACAGCTGTCAACCCCATCAATGCGCACAGTCATCCTGCCAATACATCCTTTGTCACCAATGTCCCTAGGTGATGGACAGGATACAGTGGGCATTGACCAGGGTAATGTGGTATCTGTGGCACATGCTTCCCCACACAGCAGCCACGGGCATGACCCTGAGATGGTACCACACAGACAGATGTCCAGGGGTTCTCGTGGGAGCATCCGTGGGCGTACTGCCCCTGTCAGATGTGCCCACAGAGGTCTTACAACCTCAGCTATGTTTCGGGCTGTCATGCAGGCACAGTCACATATGGAACGGTACACCAGACAGGGTCTGAGGGAGCTGACAGCATGTCGCACAGCCATGACTAACAGTATGCGTGACATTGTGGCTGCCATCCGTAATTTCACCGATGTCATAGAGAGACGTGGGGACATATTAGATCAGTTCCACAACTACATGTCCATGAGCCAGGGCAATGGTGGACGGTTGAGGCGTCAACATGGGCATTGTGCCAGCAGCAGCCCCAGAATGCTGGGTCTGTGCTCTCATCAGACCGCCCCAGGTGACCACGTGCACGTGGCTCTGGACAGGCCCAACAGGGATCTGTGTCCAGTCAATGAACACCTGCTTTTGATGACAGTACCCAGTCTGGATTGGTACCGGATACGGTCTGTAGCACCCTTGCATGGCACAAGTACCATGTCTGTGGCCAGAGACACTGACCTGTATGACTTGGCAGGTACAATCTGTGGCTGTCCACAAACACCGGTATATGGCAGCCATGAGGTGGAACTTTGTGCATCCATACACACATGCGAATTGACAACACCTAGGGCTACCGCATACACGCACACACTGCATCAACATTGCCCCACCTTGTACTGCTGTCCCTCACCAACACACATACACATGCATGCCAATTGGTGGTATCAGTGGCAGACTCAGGCATACCAAGTTCACACCCTGTGCATATGATGAAACTGTGCCACCTCCTGCAATCTGTAACATCAGTGCAGGTACAGGTTAACATGTTGCTGATGCACAGGGTGACTCCATAGACGTGTAGTAATAGTATCATGTTGTTAACAGTACTGTGTGCTGATATAATTGTGGGTATATTCCAGCATGCATGATGCAGTAAGGGTATGATTGTCTTTTACTGTTGTCTACACCCATGGTAAGTACCATAGTGTATCATCTGCACATGTTTGCGTACTGGTGGTAAGGATGTCAACAGAAGGCCACATACATAGGTAGCACAGGGGATAAGGTAATGAAAGTATTGATACGCAATGATGGGCATGTAAACTGAAAGTGGCATGTTGCCCACACTGGACTCTGCAATGTGGATGTTTGAGGATGTTGATATGTGTGCAGTACTACTCGACTGGTACAGGACACACAGGAGCACCCTAACACTGCAAGCTCACATCTCCTACCATGCTAGACAGCCCCAACACACAAAACTAACTTTCACAGGAGGGAGAGTCCCCATAAATGTCAGGGATGCTGTGGTGGCAGGACAGGTAGCATACATCCTACTAAGTATGGAACCACTGAGTGAAGGTTCAGTGTCTGTTATTTGACGTGTATTACTGCAGGTGTGAGCACCTGGGTTTCCATCCGGTTATTGTACATCCTGACGGTACATGGTCTGTACACTTGTGTGCACTGAGAATGGACCCTGGCCATCTGACCTGTGTATTTCCATGTACATGTGTATAGTGCCTGCATATTTGCACTGTTACCTACTGGAAGTGGTACAGCTTGTTTGTTGTACAATGGACTACATGCAGCCCTGCTTACTGTAGCTTTGTTTGCATGCATGTTTGCTTGCAGTTACCCTGGAACACTGATTCCACCTGCAATGCAGATTTACACAGCTTCTGTGGATTCCTAGTGACATCTGCATAGCTTACTATATGTATGTCCATGTCTCACTTGGCAGAACGTCACTGTTTGTCCTGTTCGCATGTACGTTGCCTGTGACACATTGCATATGACTTACCTGGCATTTGACCACGTGAGCAGTCATATATGCCAGTGCTAACTAATCACAGGCACTACACCCTCACATACTAACCTTCTGTACCTTGTTCCCCATTGGCCCTATGTGCTGTTAATCACCATGGCAATCACAATACTATGGTAGCATGTGCAAAGGTCACTTGTCAGTCACCTCTATGGTACAGTTGTGGAATATGTGAGCCATGTGGCAATGTCACAGCTGCCACATGTACACAGTCAATCCTCTCCCCTACACATGGACGTACAACACATGTGTGAGATACAATCACATAGCCAAACTGGGGACTAAGCACTCTGAACCCAGTACTGGCATAACCTGTCAGGTGGCATGAAATACTACAGTGACTACAATACCAGTCTGATGTAGACCTACACTGACAGCAATCCAAACACATGAACACACTGGGGAATTCATGGAGCCTCAGAATAGCATCCTGCCTGAGCAGCAGACACCTCTGCAGCTGGCACACAGGCATACGTTAAGCCGGAACACAGCACGTGCAACACATAGCACACAAATCCTGTGTGCCAAACAGTCACAGCCTGTATGGCTAGACAACACACCTGCTACAGTTGTGTTAGGTTCCTTTATTATCCGGTACAGTGAGGTCCCGCTCACCAGGATGGACAAGGTGAAGGTCACAGTGATATGCCCATGGGGAACTATGGTCCACCACATAACACAAGCATACAGGTCAGTCAGAGGCATGGACACATATGACTCAGTCATTGTCCATGCCACTATGGCTGACCTGTGATATACCTCCCTGGACTACATGATAGGGAACATAGAAGGGCTCTCTGAGCATGTGGCACAGGCTGGTATGACCCTGACCTTGGTTGGCATCATACCCTCACCAAGAATGCTGAAGTATTACTGAATGCTGATGAATTACTGTAGCTACAACACCCTAGCTGAAAGGTTCCTTGCATGTAGTCACTGCATTGCTATGGAACAACTTGTTACCACTCCCACAACAGGTGAAAACATGCAGCACCTGTTCATCAACCTCATGTAGACTATATGCCCCAGACCAGATGTGTATCCATCGCCACTAGGATGATACCATATACAACTCACACTGTATATACACATACCACATGCAGCACCCGCACAGAAAACCACAGTCATAATGTTATCCAGTGCAAATACCATGTATTCACATGTGGCAGGCGTCAGACATGGGAACTATTGAAGGTCACAGGTATATGTGTGTATTTGGCACACACATACATCATCTGTGTGCATTGCCATTACTGGTTTAATCAATGTCATGCATTATTGTGAACAACAACCCACACACATGAGCATTCTGTGTGACAAAAACACACGTGGCATTTGTGGAATTCATAGCCATAACTAACTGTGCTATGACAGTAGTGAGAGACGCAGTAGCAGAGCGTGCTATTTGCATTACTGGGAGATTTGCCCTCTTCTGCTGTACTTGTAGGGTGCTGACATCATCTCTGTGTAAAGATTGGAATATGCAGCAGCTGGTGTGTTGTACTGGTTGCCAAAAGGGGCAGTTTTCTCACGCATGTACTTACACCCCCCCACACACTTGCCATTTACAGGATTCAAACCCCTACTTAACTAGGTTATGACACTAATACGAGACACAGTAGCCAAGTGCGCTATTTGCATTATTGGGTGATTTTTCTTCTCCGGCTTTACTTATAGGGTGCTGGCATCATCAGTGTTTAGAAAGGGGAATGTGCATCCTGTAGTGTGTTTTCCTAGTTGCCGAAAGGGACATTTTTCTCACACACACACACTGAGCATTTGCAGGATTCAAACCCCTACCTAACTATGTTATGACATTCAAGATGGACACATTAGCAAAGCACGCTATTTGCATTACTGGGAGGTTTTTCTTCTCCTGCTGTACTTATAGGGTGCTGACATCATCAGTGTTTAGAAAGGGGAATGTGCATCCTGTAGTGTGTTCTCCTAGTTGCCAAAAGGGACATTTATCTCACACAGAATTGCACACACACCAACCCCACTCACCCACACACACACTGAGCATTTGCAGAATTCAACCCCCTACCTAACTATATTATGAAACTTGAGGAAGACGCATTAGCAGAGCGCTCTATCCGAATTACTGGGCATCTGTTCTGCACCTGTAGTATTTATAGGGTGCTGACATCATTATTTTTACAGAGGTATGAACATCTATTACTACCTGTCAGGTGGGGGATAGCATATATATGCATTTGCAGCCACCTACTTCAGGGTCAGATATGCACATCAGCACTGGCAGGTTATGTTCTATACCATGCTTCGTGACCACAGGACCTGTAACACACAACACAACCAGTTCAGACCACCCCTCCCACATCCAGGACACACACTTTGCTTCCCTGGGAACAGTGCCAAGATATGACAGTGTTCACATACACCATTCCAGTTGTTAATGTCAGGTACAGGTATATTGTGTGTGGGAACTACTCAGGCTTCTACAACATTACCCTACAGTCACTACAATTTGTGAGTCCATGTGCTATGGCAGGACCACTCACCACAGCCACAAGGGGGAATACATATTGCACCTGACCATCTGCAAACATGGGTACTCACTGTTCCACACCAGAGGTAGACCACCATTGTTGATATCTGACCATACCCACCTTTCCCTGGGCATCCATATCCCATCCCCACCCCCAGGCAAGGTTGTCACTGCAAACAAAGTGTATTTATCAAAAGCAGACTTTACACTTGTGAATACTGGGGTGGAAGACTTCAAAGGACCCATGCTGGGGGAGTATACAGGCCACTCTGCATACTCCTTGACAATTGCATTCTATGAGCATGTAGAAGGTTTGCATTGATCATGCTGCCCCAAATATACCCATGACTCCTCCACAACAGGACACCTGTCAGGTGTACACCAGCCATATATGAGCTGTCCAACAGACGGACTGAGCTAATACATTGCAGAGCAGTAGCCCACAGAGGGAGGACATCTCTGAACAGTACTGGCACGACACTTCAATCCCTCATAATCATCACGACAAAGTGTTGACAGTGAAATTGTCCAGACACTGCAGATAAGGTTCCCCTCAGTCTGTTATTGGCACCCACTTACTGTTAGAGGTCCTCACCAACCCTCTTCCAGCACACACCAACAACATGGATGTGGCATAGTAAATTCAACCCCTGGGATCTCCACTGTGTCCCTGCTTGACAGAGGCACAGCACACTAGCCTCAAACGGTGCCTTATGTGACCTACTTTACAGTGGCACAGTAGCCTACTGTACTGGGGAGGCAGACGCCAAGCACACTCTGGCTAAGCTTTCATTCCCTAGGGCAAACAGCCTAGTATTGACCTCTACACCCATCCCATATGTTTAATTGTCAGATGCACAATATGTGTTGCTGATTGACTGTTTGCAGGTTTTTATTGCCATAGCATTCCCTGTTTCTATGAACAACTTCTGTATCTGTGGAAGATGTTTGAATATGAGAGGGATCCACTATATCACTTATGTCTCTGTAGTCATTTAACTGTGTGCACTGGGCAGATTGCTGTAATGTGGTTGGTTCCTGGAATAACACGTACAAATACCAGATATGTGTGGCCAACTGCTAAACTGAGATATGGCCTAAGTGTGTGAGCATGCCCAGTTCAGGCTTTCCATGGCATGTTGTCTGACATATGTCTCATTTATCAAAGTGTGCGAGCATGCCCAGTGTGAGCTTTCCATATGTTGAACTCTGCAGTCCACCACATTTGTGGATGAGTGTGAACTTCAACAATATCTCACGTTTATGGTTGTGTGTTGTGTGTCATGTTGTGTACTTACTGTACAACTGCTTTGTGTCTGAACACAACAGGGATTATACTGTGCCTGCAGGGTTTGCATGGGATACTTTGCATACAGTTGTCAACATCCTTTCATACTGACCTAACACTGTAGTACCGTATAGTGTACTGGTTCAGTAATTTCACTGTGGTGGACAGTATCCTGGGCTTTAGTCCTATCACTGCTTTAAATTTTCATAGTGAGCACAACAGACTGGTTAGGGGCCAGTTGTGCACATATGACCATGTTGCATTATGTTCAGATATGGACTACTTAAACCAGGCTTGTCTAACATTGGTAGTGTATCCACAACTTAGGTGGACATTGGCAAACACTAGCAATGTGCCCTAGGCCATTTCTAATGCTAGTCAGAGAGTGTGTTTGTCCTTCAACACACATTGTAACTGGAGTTTGCCATGACATATATCATGGTTAGTATACTGTGCCTCCGTCTACCCGTGACATAACAGTGATACCCAGGGTAAACCTACCATCTCCCATCCACTCATCAAGATTCCTCTTGAGGAGAGTCGATGAGTGACTCTCTGGCTAACCTGTACTGGGAGTTTACTCAAGAGTGGGGTGGCTTCTGTGTTATGGATCATTCAGTACAGCTTGTCCTATGTATGTCAGTGCTGGGGTTCAGGTCTCTCATGTGCAAAGCTCACTGCCATTCAGATTGTACAAGGTGCAGCATGTTCATTGATTCCAGCTTGGACATGGCTTTATACATCAGGCACAGCTTGCCTCTGGGTGGGCAGTATGGCAGTGTGTGGAGCTGCAGTTTGTTTAATCAGGCAACACATGGCATCTGTTCAAGCTCTTTGATACTCCTGGTGAGGTACTTTTGGGGTCTTTCCAGTTGATGGAGGTGTCTGCTGAGGTACATCCCACAGGGGCCATTGTAGTCAATTGTGACGCTGATGAAGGATGACTGCAGAGCCACAATGACCTCCCCTGATCTAGATCTGACAACCTTCGTGATTAGGTGGGTATATGGTATGTTTCTGTAACCACTACAGCCACATGCTTGTCCAATGCAAGATATCTATCAACTTGTGTCCCCAGGTCTCTTATTCCATCTTAAGTACTTAATGGGTTAACACCTATGTGGTAATTGGTGGGCTCATACTGTATATCCACAGGGGTTGACTATACACTTTTCTGCAATTAGCTTGCTGACATGGCTATGGAACCAGTTGCCTGTTTCTATGTGGCCCTTTTGTGGGATGCTTGTGTCAGCTGGAGGGTCAGATATGGTGGCCAGTTTGTAGTCCTCTGCAAACTTGTTCAGACACAGTCCTTCCATGTTGGCCTGTACCTATGGGACATATATACCAAACAAGGGAGGTCCCAGGACCGAGCCTTGTGGGATGCCAGTTATTTCTGGTTTGTAGTCTGACATGGCTGCAGCATTTCTGACCATGTCAGTTCTGTCCTTGATCTGGTTTGCAACCCCTCTACTGACATAGGGGTTTATATTTAAGCTGGTGAGCTTATCTATAATGAACACGTGGGGTATTGTATGGAGGCCTTTTGCAAGGTCCAGCTAGGCTGTGTGGACCACATTCCCATCAATTACCTTAATGACTGTTTCAAATGAGTCAAACATGTTTAAGGGGCAGGATCTGCACTTAAGAAAGCCACACTGGGTAGGGTCCAGTGTCAGTAGGTCCCCAATATCTTTATGTCTGAGGTACATGCTGATCCTTTCCATAGCTTTGCAGACCAAGCTTGTCAGGATTCTGGGGTGGTAGTTTGCAGTATCCATTCAGGCAAAACCTTTGTGGAGAAGGACCACTGTTGTTGTACACTGCTCTTTGGGTACATATCCTGTGGTAAGGCTGACATTGAGCAGTAGTGTTATTTGGCATTCCATTCTTCTTGGAGTCCATGTTGGACTCAGCCCAGGACACCATCTCGTACCATTGATGCTGTGTGTTTTGCTTTGTAGATGCTGGCTGTTACCTCAGCATCTGCTATGTCAGGGGGCCATCACTCTGCTGGGATAGATATTTTGAATTTTTTGGGGGGGGGGGGGTTGCACTGCACCTGTCAGGTTGGATGTTGGCAATATGTGTGTGTGTGTTTGGTATGTTGTTTGTAATATTTGAGTGATTCAGAGCATATCTGTGAATTCCCAACAAGGTTCCTACCATCAGTTAAGAAAGCCTTGTGATTATCCTTAGTGTCCTGTGCAATTTGTATCTTCATAGGTTCATAGGTTCATACTAGGCTATCCACCCTAGGGCATTTATAAGCCTAGCCAGAGTGTGTGTGGCTTTTGCCACCCCTTGCTATGTGAATATTATGACCATTTAGGATTTACTTTACTGTGCCTCTGTCTGGACGTGACACAGTGAAGACCCCCAGTATACATCTACAATCACCCAGCCACTTGGCAAGATTCCTGTTGAAGAGAGTCAGTGAGGGGGTCTGCCTAACATGGAGTGGGATTCCGTTCCAGGGAGTAGGGAGCCTCTGGGTTATGTATCTGTCCCTCCAGCACATCCTATTTCATTATGTGTTGAAGTTGACATCTCTCACTCTCACAGCTCCGATGGATTTGGGTTTTCTGGGGTGGAGCATGTCCATTACTCCTGTGTTGGACATAGCCTTGTACAACAGGCATACAATGCCTCTACGTAGGCAGTATGTCACTGCATACAGCTGGGGTGTCTACAGCCAGGCAGCATATGACATATATTTGAAACCCTTTATCCTCTTGGTGAGGTACCTTTGAGGTCTTTCTAACTGCTGCAGGTGTCGGGTAAGGTACATCCCAAATGAGGCATTGTACTAAATTATGGGTCTGATAAGAGAACAGTATAGGGGCACAATGACCTCTGTTGACGTAGATGTGAATCCTTTCATGATAAGGTGGCCAATATAGACAGTCTTCCTAGCCACATTGGCAATGTGAGTGTCACATGACAGGTTACTGTCCACTTGTGTCCCTAGGTCCCTGATTACTCCTTCCATACATAATGGATTACCACCTATGTGGTAATTTGTGAGCACCTTGTTTGGTATTTGGTGAGACATTCATACTGTCCAGTGTCTTCAGGACGGCTGAGTGGGGTTCCTGTGCATGAGAGTGTGGTCTGTAGCATGCTACAGACTGTACAGCAGTTTTGCCTACGGTTAGTTGCACATGGGTGGTCTCCGATGCTTCGTGCATTGTCAGTTACCTGGATGTGTGGGTGTCTGTGCTGAATATGGATACTCCCCCTCCTTTTATGTTTTGGTCCAGGTTTTGGGGCCATAACGCATGATATGAGGTATAACCTGGTAGTGCTGGTGTGCTGTCAGGAGCCTTGCTGCAGGTTTCTGTCATTGCATGGACATCGATGTTCTCCATACTGGGGAGGGCCTTGGGAGCATGCATGTTGAGGTTTACATGTCTGGCATTGGGCAGCATTACCCTTATGTTTCTTTCCACTTATGTTTTCTAGGGAGGTGGGTTAGTCTTTTCAGCCTTGCCTACAAAAGGCTCTATGGAGGTGGCAAGAGCCTTATCCAGTATCCAGATGCCCAGGTGTAACAGGTGCAAGCCATTCCTGGCACAGCAGAGTGGCTTGTCAAGCATGACATCCCAAGCAGACAGACATTGGATCCCCTTGGAATGACACCAGTAATTGTGCCACTTGTTAAAGCTGAACATTCTGTGTTTGTACTGTGGCATCATTCTTGGTGAGGGTAGGATGCTGCACATGGTCAGTGTCATACCGGCCTGGACTACATAATCGGAGAGCTCATCTATGTCTCTTTTCATGTAGTCCAGGGAGGTACATCTCAGGTCATTCACACCAGCATGGACAATGACTGCATCATATTTCTACTTGCTTTGGGGTGACCTGCGTACTTGTGTTATGTGGCGTTGTAGCAGCCTACAGGCAGCTTACTGTACCCTTTCCCTTGTTCAGTCTGGTGAGCGGGACAGCAGTGTGTCTGACTATGGAGTCACCTATTACAACTGTATCAGGCATGTTGTTTCTCCTTCTGGCTTGTGACTGTTTGGCACACCAGCTTTGTGTACTATGTGTTGCATGTGCTATGTTTGGAGGTAGTGGTTGCTTGGGTGTCTGCTTTGGAGGCCTCTGTTGATGTGGTGTGTTTGTAATTAGAGCCTCCGGGAATGTTTTTCTGTGTTTATGGCTTTGGTTTGCAGTTGTGATAGGTCTATGTGAGACTGGGTTTGTGGTGTGTGTGGTTACCTTCTCCTCCTGACTAGTTTTGACAGTACTGAGTTGAGAGAGCTCAGCCTCCGGTTTGGATAAATGGTTGCATCTCTCACATATATTTGTATTTCTTGGGGGGAGGTGAGGGTTGTCTGTGTACCTGGGGCAGGTGTAACATTGCCTCAAGATTCACAGATTCAACTTGTTGTAGCTGGCCTTAGTGGATTGTATGAGTGGACAAATGTTATTGCCATACTACTGATCAGAGATTACTTCCCTTTTTATGTTTGCTCTATCATGTAGTAGCTTCCTCATTCTCTTGCATGGTTTGGTAATGGCTGGGGTCCACCATGCCAGATGCCTGCGTGTATGGCATTGTGTCTTGGTTTTATTTGAGATTGCATAATCCATGCATTCCTGGCAGTGTTCATGGAATGCCTGTATAACAGGTTCTGAGGTGTGGCCCATATTTTGCACCTGCACAGGGCCTTTAATGGATTCTACATCAGTTTGGAGGAGTGCAGCTGTTGCTTTACACATGTTTTTCACTGTGGTTTTCTGGCCAGGGACTGTGGTCAGGATGTGTATATCCGGTGTGATTACTCTATGGTCTGATCTTACCAGTGAGGGGTACACTTCTCATCTTGCCATCCAGTACCCATGTTGCTGATTATCACATCCAGTATGCTTACCCCTCTTGTGAGAGTGGTACGTTGTTCCTGGGCATTTTGGTTTATGGATTCTTGGAACCTTTGTCCTACAGTGTTGGAGCTAGAATAATGCTCCCAGTCTATGTTTGGGTATTTTCAGTCACCCAATATAATGTGGTTTGGAGGGCTTGATATATTCATGTATTCCAACATAGGCCAAGTGCAGTTCCTGGTGTTAGGATGGTAGTCTGTAGCAGGCTATAAACTGGGAGGCAGTTTAGCCACTGTTACTTGACCATGGCTAGTCCATGTTGCTTCTTGTTGTGGTACCAACATGGGGGTGTGGTTATCCTTGACAATTATTGCTAGTCACCCTCCTTTTGTAGCTTGTTCCATGTTTTGAGGCTGTACAGCACAGTATGAGGTGTAACCTGGTAGTGTTAGGGTGCTGTTGTGAGCCTTGACCCAGTTTTCTGTTACAGGACAGATATCAACATTCTCCATACTGGGGGAGTTTAGACTGCATGCATCTTGCTGTTTAGACTTCTGGCATTGGGTAGCATTACATCTAGGTTCTTATCCCTTGTGATACCTATGGAGGTGGGTTTGTGTTTTGAGCCTTACCTATTCAAGGCACGCTGTGGGTAACAACAGCCTTTGCCAGTATCCATAAGGCCAGGACTGATAGGTGCACACCACCCCTAGCAGGTGGAGCATCATGTCATGCTCAGCATGTCATCCCAGGCTGGCACACATTGGATCCCCTTTGACTAACAGCAATACTTCAGCCAATTATTGCAATTGATCATCTCATCGTCATATTGTGACATCATGCTTGGTGAGGGTAGGATGTTAGTCAGGGTCATCAAGTTTGCATATACTACATGGTGTTACATTGCTTAACACATGGCATTCACGCTCACAGTGGCTTACACGCACGCACACATGCTTACACGGTTTAGAATATTGTTATTCGGGTTACAACATGCGCACACCAGCGCAAACAGTCTTACAAGTTTGCCAATAAACTCACACATGCTCAGTCTGCCTTACACACGCGCACACTGACCTACTCGCGCCTCATGGCGCGCACACGTGCGCATGCACACCCAGCAAGAAACTTTGGTGTTGGCAACAGTGTACACCTTCCATTTCTTGACTTTCCCATGCTTATCTTGTGGCACTCCTCTTTCCATGATATGTGTCTGACATCTGTCATGTAACACTGATCTCCAATGAACTGCATTACTTTTTGCCATTCCCCCCTGTGATGTCACCTATCTCCTACTCTGTTCCTCCCCCTTATGTAACTCTTACACTACTCAGAATGTGCTCATTTGCTATGTGACAGTGGGATTCAGTATCCTAACACTCATTTACATCAGATTGCCTACTAATGCTTAGTTACATGTCTTAGACTCAGCTTCCCCCATTAGCAACCACTAAACGGTGGCCATGTTGTTTTTGGTCTGCTGGTCCCTGCATTGTAAATCCATGTATTGCATAAAACCCACATTTGTGGGTTTATAACCTTCATTTTTATGTTTTATATAGCGCAGCCCATTTGCGCGGGGCTGCGCTGTGTTTAAACATCGGCGATTGCCGAAACAAAAAAATGTATTTCTCATATTTGAATCAGGGTACCTTGCCAGTGGCCACATATTTGGCCATTGGCATGCTGCCTGACACATATGCACCCTTTATTTGGAGCTGACATGGCTCCATTGTGTTATTTGCAGAAACGTACTCAGTTGTCAACTGAGTACATTTCTGCAGTTAACACGGCTCTTACACGGGCTGGTTTGGGTTTCGTGGATCGCTAATCTACCTCATTTGCATGCCTTTCGGCTGCAAGTGAGGTGATTAGCATATCCACGCCCAGTCCGTGTAAGAGACATTTTAGCTGGTCTCTTACACGGAATTTCGGGCTGTTCCTGGATCGTGAGGGCTGCATGGAGTCTTACACTACTCTTAGACTCCGTGCAAGCCTTCGTGAATCCTGCCCTGAGTCTTTTGGTGGAAAAATCTACTTGACTTTTTTAATTTTATATTTTAAAACTAAATACTTAATTTTGAAGTTTTGGACTGTTGTTAACTATTACCAGATGATCAAAGTTTAAATGGTTGCTGTGATTTTGGAATAAACAAAATACTACAGACTACTCTCATGCTGGGGTCAGCTATTCTTCCTGCATCTCTGATTTTGTTTTTGTAATACACATGAATTACAGGACTTCCTTTAGAATGTAAACCAGGAGGGATTACAAAGAGAGAGAGAGCTGAGACAGTCACAACTTTTAACATCCACTTTACAGGACTGTATACTGGACAAGAGACTATTGTGCACATAATTGACTGGAAGGAGGACAAGAGGGACAGACAGTATAGCAGCTGGTAGTCCCAAGGTTTTACAGTATGACACTTCAGGCCATAGCCCACAATATTCCCTTTTCAGACCATTTAAACATAAAGCATCTCACCTGCAGCTTACCTTCCATACTTACTGCTAACATTAGCACACTCTGTTAATAATATTTGCTCATTGGTTCAATTGTCTGTGGGATGACTTTCTACCTTTTGTGAATATTCCATTTTGTGAATTAGTTCTGTTTTATTTTTATTTATTTATTTTGTGCATTTTGTTCACTTTGGCTGTCCATTCAAATGATCTATTGTAATTAGTGTACTACTACAGTGAACAAACTAAATACATTAAACAAAATAAAGGTATAGATTCATAGGTTAGTAGTGGGCTAACAACCCTTGTGGGCCATTTTAAGCCTAGCCAATTAACCCATGTGAAAATCAAACCCTGCACCTTGTGTCTAGAAGGCAAATATCTTAATCATTATGCCAGCCTATATTTATGTATAGATATGAGGCTTGTGCAACAGTTTTATTCTCCAGGCTTTGCAAAAAATAATTTAAAATGTATTGCAAGACTTGTAAGCAGTGCCAAATTGTTGGGAAGGCAGGAAACAAAGTTAGGGATTCTTGATACTATAGGAATTCTTGTGAAGTCCTCCAAAGCAAACAACAAATCCAGATTAGTTTCCTCAACTAAGGACAACCATAACCTAAAAGGAAAGGTCCAGATTTGTGCTAAACTGGTAGTTAATGATATCACATATACTGAGACTGTAGACATAGCTAACCTGTTGGCTGACAGGTTCTGTGAAAACTTCATTCCTCTGTCCCCGCTGTATGTACCCCATGGCATCACTACCACATGTCCCATGCCTTGTATCTTTAAAGAACAGGCCATACACTTCCTCTCTAAGGCCAGAAACACAGAATATATGGGGCCTAATAACATCTCAGACGTCATCCTACATGGTCTCCAACAAGAATTAGCAACACCACTAGGTACTCTTTTCAATCATAGTCTAAGCACAAGCTTCAGCCCAGCTGAATGGAAAATGGCCACCATTATTCCCTTGCACGAAGGTGGTACCTCCACAGATCCCTGGGAACTATAGACCTATTAGCCTGACTAGCCTTATCTGCAAGGCTATGAAGCGAATCATCATGAAGTGTATCATCACGGACCTTATCAACAAAAATATATGTAATTTCCAAACACTTGACTCTGTTTGGATTTGTCAAAGGGAGATCATGCCATTTAAACCTAGTGGACTTCTTTCAGACAGTCATCAAGACCCTGGACAAGGGGAAATCTGTGAATACAGCCTACCTAGACTTAGCTGAGGCATTTGGCACTATCCTTCACTCAGGCATCATTGACAAGCTCACCCAGCTAAGTATCAACCATTATATCATTAGATGGTCATGAATTGTCTCACTGATAGAACCCATACAGTCAAAATAGGGGTATCCACCTCCAACAGTAGACCTGTAACCAGTGGTGTTCCATAGGGATCAGTCCTGAGATCCCTACTGTTTGGAATTTATTTCTCCAAAGTACAAGCAAATACTAAAGGTCTGTGGCTGACAAAGATTGCTGATGACTGCAAACTGGGAGTGGTCATAGAATCTCCAAATGGTGTCAACATCCTACAGGAGGGTCTTACACAAACAAATGATTGGTGCCAAAGTCATGGCCTTAAACTCCATGCAAAAAACATGTATTATCATCCATTTTCAGTAAGAGAGATGTTTCTGTTAACTACCATATCAATATCAACACTGTAAGTACACACTCAGTGGTGAGAGACCTGGTCATACAAGTTGACAGCAACCTTACATTTGACCACCATGTCTCCACAGTGATAAGGGCATTGTATACTGTTCATCTCATAAGTAAGGGCATTCCCTCCAGAAAAAAAGTTATAACCTTCCTGTACTGTTCCCTCATCAGGCCAATAATTGAGTATAATGTTCCTTTTGGTATGTACCTTTCCAAACACCTGCAGAAATTGGAAAGACCACAAAGTTTCCTCACAAGGAAAATTCAAGGTCTTGAGCATCTGTCTTATGTGGATTGTCTGAAGTCAGATAATTTTTTTCTTTTTCATGCAGACTAGTCAGAGGCAATCTCTGCCTTGCATACAAGGCAATATCTCACCCTGCTTTATTGGAAATGCATATTAGTAAGTCAAATGGTACACAAGTTACTCACTCTAAATACCTTAACCTGGTATGTGACATTAATAGAACCTGCTGGAGGGACAGATTTGTTTCCCAGAGGTTACCATACTTTTGGAACAGACTCCCACTTCATGTCAGGCAGGGCACCTAGTTGGCCCTCTTCAAATGCAATCTGGACAATTGGATGGGTAACCATAAATTCACCCCAGGGGTTCCACCTGTGTCCCTCTTGGACAAGGGCAATAGGTGCTGATTGTGGAAATAAGGGTAGAACTTGGCTAGGCTTGCAAGGGCCCTAGGGCCATTAGCCTAGTAAATTCCTATGATCCTATGAACCTGTGAATTCTTCATATTATTGTAAAGCATTCACTATTGCACTTGAGCTCAAAACAAGTTTGTTTTACATTAAGAAGGTATTTTCTGCACTCTCGTGAGAGCAGAAGGCTGATTCAATCCATCTGAGTTGGAAACTGTTGGTGGAAAACTTATTGTATGTGTATCTGATTGGCCCAGGTGCTTAACTATGTAAAAGTATTTCATCCTGCTGTTATAAATGTCTTACATTTTTGTAAGACAATGATCATTTATTCAGAGCTTCCTTGTGCCTGGCTTGGGCAGCTGTGATTGCAAGACTTTAGGTTAATCTAAAATCACCTCTCGATCTAAAAAGCTGATAAAAGTAATTTTTTTCACTTGCTCTCTCATTGAAGTTTAAAAGTTCTGTGCTGCATTTATTATAGGTTCATAGGTTGGTACTGGGCTATCTGCCCGAAGGCATATATTAGCCCAGCCACGTTGTCTTGATATTCACGCCCTTTAGTAGTTCCCTAGACCCTTGTACTAGCAGCTAGTACCCTTGGCCCCTATCTAGTAGTGCTGTTGGTGTGATCCCCAGTGTAAACTTTCTGTTACCCATCCACTCATCAAGGTTCCTCTTGAAGAGTGATAGTGAGGGGCTCTGTCTTATGTACACCGGGACCCTGTTCCATAGTAAGGGAAGTCTCTGCAAAGGGAATTTATCCCTCCAGCATGTTCTATTCATTGTTGTGTTGAGGTTTATATCCCTAGAGCATGTAGCTCGAGTAGATTTGGTTTTGCTAAGATGGAGCATGTTCAACAATTCTGGGTTGGACATGGCTCTGTACGTTGGACAGAAATTGCCTCTGAGAAAGCGGTATGCAATAGAGAACAGTCTTAGCTTTTTCAATCATGCTGCATAGGGCAACTGTTTGAGGCCAGTAATCCTCTTGGTTAGGTACCTCTGTGGTCTCTCCAGCTGTTGGAGATGTCTAGCCAGGTGCATTCCAATTGGTGCATTGTACTCAATAATGGGTCTGATGAGGGAAGAGTAGAGGGGCACCATTACATCCTTAGATCTTGATGCGAACCCTTTTGTGATCAGAATGGTCACATAGAAGGATTTTCTAACCACTTTGGCAACATGGTTATCAAAGGAAAGCTGACTATCTACTTGGGTCCCTAGATCCCTTATTTCTTCTTCAGATTTCAGGGGATTACCTCCTATGTTGTAGTTTGCGGGTACTCTGTTTTTTCCAAAGGGGATTACTATGCATTTTTTTGCATTTATCTTGAGACAATGGCTTTGACACCATGCATCAGTCTCATTTAGGCCCTTCTGGAGGATCTTCATGTCAGCCGGTTTATAGCACCCAGTTTGCAGTCGTCCACAAACTTAGTCAGCCACAGCCCTTCCGTTCTTGCCTGTACTTCTGAGAAGTATATGCCAAACAGGAGGGGCCCCAGGACAGAGCCCTGAGGCACACCACTCATTACTGGTCTGGATTCGGACATAGACCCTGCTACTCTTACTTTATGGGATCTGTCTGAGAGCCAGTTTGCGATCCATCTTGTGACGTAAGGGTTTATGCCCAGGCTGGTGAGCTTATCAATAATACCTGAATGGGGAATGGTGTCAAATGCTTTAGCAAGGTCAAGGTAAGCCGTGTGTACCTCCTTTTCCTTATCTATAGCCTGAGTAACTGTCTCAAACAAATCCACCAGGTTTAGGAGGCATGATCTGCCCTTGATGAAGCCAAACTGTGTGGGGTCCAGCGACTGGAGGTTCCCAATCTCTCCATTTATGAGTTCCATAATGATTCGCTCCATAGCCTTACAGATGAGACTGGTCAGGCTTATTGGTCGGTAGTTCCCAGGGTCAGTTGTGGCCCCACCCTTGTGTAGTGGGACCACCGTTGCCGTGCACTATTCTATGGGCACATATCCTGTGTAGAGGCTGAGACTGAACAGGGTATTAAGATGCGGGGTTAATTCCTTTTGGAGCTCACGTATGACACAGCCTGGGACACCATCTGGTCCCATGGAGGCAGTGTTTTTAGCTTTAGATAGAGCCTTGTTAACCAACGTATCAGTAATAATTGGACTTACACATTCCCCTGGAATGGTAATAGGCCCTGTAGGTGGTGGTGGTGGTGGGGGGGGGGATTTGCACTGAATCTGTCAGCCAAGATGTTGGTAATGTCAGAAGGGTCAGTGTATTTTGTTACATTTTGTACTAGCTCAGAACAGACCTGAGCATTGCCATTTAGGCCATATTGATTTGATTGACTTTATCACTGTTTTTTTGAACTTGTACGTGTTAAAGAAATGCCATCTGTGTGTTACTGTACTGTTCTTAGATCATTTTAACAGTATTCTTATATTTCTTAACTTCCTCTCACAATGCAAAAACTGTTTTGAGTTTACCAAGGTTCTCCTGAGTTTTCCAAAATATCTCTTAAGTTTTGCAAAGTTTTTTCTGTGTATGCAGAAGCTCTCCATCGGCATACATTTTTCTGTATTTGGGAACTTTTCTCAGGGTTTGTGAACTTATTTCCAAGGATTCCTGATACTGCAGGAATTCCGTCTGTTGTTGTAAAGCATCTGTTACTGCACTTGAGCTCAAAACCAGTTTGTGTTACATTAACAGGATTTTTTCTGCACTCTGGTGGAAGGGGGGGGGGCTGATTCAACCCATCCAAGTTGGAAACTACTGTGAAAGGCTTATTGTGTGTTTATCTGATTGATCTGTGGGCCTAACTGTATAAAAGTATTTCATTCTGCTGGTATAAAAGCCTTAGTTTGAGCAATGCACAAGCGTGGTTACCCATGCCTTGTATATTAAGCAAATCTATCCAGTTTAAAATCCTTTATAGGAAACACTCTCCGTAGTCTTCCATTGTTCATAGCTGCTTGAAGATCTGCCATGTTATGCAGATGCAAGCACTACAGTGGTCTATTTAATACTATACTGCTAAACACTCTCACTTAGACCTTTAAGTGATTGCCCCCTATTCTTTCCCATCTACTAAGGATCTGGTATAATG
The DNA here is from genome assembly GCF_019279795.1 of Protopterus annectens. Lineage (NCBI taxonomy): Eukaryota > Metazoa > Chordata > Ceratodontiformes > Protopteridae > Protopterus > Protopterus annectens. Next base: position 1,937,511,400 of record NC_056726.1, read on the forward strand.
GATAGGTACTTTCCTGTTATCTCTGTTTCTGGCTTGGTGGATATCAGCATCCTGAGGCAGTATAGTAACTGCCTCATGTTCACTGATAACCATTTAATTTTAGAACAGACAAACACAGTGTGTGAGAGATGCAGATATACAATGTTATTGGATGCAAAGCTCTCATATACACACACAAAAAATATAAACCAGGTTGTCAGCATTTCACTCAAAACATTCACTACCAACACTAAGGAAGAAACACATAGACCCACATATGTGGAGGTACTCATTTGTAATCTAGCCAAACCTCCAAGGCCTCCTAAAAGCATCTCTCAGTGGCTCTGTGTGCACTCAAAAAAGAAAGTAACTCACATGCCATATAACTCTTAAAATCATAGTAGCCCCACTTCCAAGCCCATAAGACAACCCACCATACAACCAAACATTCTAGTTATTGAAGATTCCATTGTATGACATACTGATGTCCCACTTACCAGGCTAAACAAAGAGAATATCAGTGTTTGCTATCTGTCTGGAAGCAGGATCCACCAGAACATGCAAGAACTTATGTCTTTAAACCACAAGTACCAGTATGACATGGTCATAGTTCATGGGAGCATAAACAACCTAAGACATACCTCACTGGACTTCATGAAGAGAGACATACTGGAGCTCTCTGAATATGTGTCCCAGGTGGGCAAGAATCTAGCTTTGAGTCACATCCTACCATCACTAATGATAATGCCACAGTATCAGCAATAAAATGATTGACTTCAACAATTGGCTCAGTTCCTTATGTCACAACAAGGGGATCCAATATCTATTAGCCTAGGGAAATATGATTGACAAACCACAATGCTTTGCCAAAGATGGTTTGCACTTGTCAGAACATGGCTTCTGGATACTGGCAAAAACTTTATTAATCCTCATAGTGTCTTTTTTAGGCCATGCCAAGTTGTTAAACCCTCCAACATAACAAAAATTACTGACCACTACCTAGAGGTACTGGTTCTCAATGCTAGGAGTTTAAATAAAAAAATGCATTCCCTGGACACTCCTCACCCTCAAGAATACAGACATATGTGCAGTCATGGAAACAAGGTTCAGATCCATCGAAACCACCTGGCTATCAAAGGCTACAATGCCTTTCATACATTTTGATCCCCCTGAGCTCAGGATAAATCCAAAGGAGGAGGTGTCTCAGTGTTCATAAAGGACAAGTACATTGCTAGACTCGTCCAGCAAAGTGACTTTCTTGAGTTGCTCTACACCCAACTAACAATAGGTGCAACCCCTATCATATCCTTGCTAGCTACAGATACCCTAACATGAGTCTGGAAAACCACACCTCCTACCTAAACCTACTGGAATCTCTTAACATTCAGCCTAACACTAAACGTATTGGTGACTTCAACTACCCCTCCATAAATCTGGAGACTTGTACAACCTATAATTTACTTGCTTAGGTGTTTTTGGACTTTGTCAATGCAAACACCCTGGGGCAACTAGTTAGCTCTCCAACTAGAGGTACAAATATTCTAGACCTAGTACTCATTAACATTGGGAGGGGGTGCTGCTCCTTACCTTGAATTAACTCCTCCCTGGTAAGATCTGACCACAAATTGATCTCCTAAAACTAACCTGAAACCAACAACAAGCTCCAAACCTGTTAAGAACTCTGTTAAGGCCAATTATTACAAGTGACAGGTTATTAAACTTCCATGCCCTTCCGACCCCAGATGACACAGAGGCCTATTCTCAGGTGTACACAAAAGCACTGTATAACTGCATCCATAGCTGCATAGAGGAGGCAGTACCTGTCAAAGTCAAATCTATGATTGCTCCCAAAAATAAACCACTCTGGTGCACTTCTAGCATAAACAGGCTATTCAAAAAAAGGAAGAAAATCCTCTCCAAAGCCAAGGAGAAACAGACAAAACAGTGCAAAAATACACTCACCTGTCTAAACAAAACAAATTAGAGAGCTGGTCAACCCTGCCAAACCAAAATATGATGCCAGGATAGCCTCCCAAGTGAAAGATAACCATAACACTTTTTTTATTGTGTTCGTAACCTCAGGGCAAACTCTCAACAATGTGCCGCGTTAATCAGGAATAGCAACACTTACTCTCAGACTAAAACTATAGCAAACCTGTTGGCCAACAAGTTCAGTTGAAACGTCTCCCCAAATCACCTCCTACCACACTCAAAGAAATGCCTGCAGCCATCCTACTACCAGTCATTATGAGGGAACAGGTCCTTACTGTGCTTGCTAAAGTGAAAAACACTGCCACCATGGGTCCTGACAACATTCCAGGATACTTATTAAATAGCTTAAAACAGAATCTGTCAGGTCACTAGCAACCCTCTTTAACCACAGGCTTTGGATGGGTTTTGCCCCAGAGAACTAGAAGACTGCAACAGTCATCCTTCTGCACATGTTGGCCCCTCAATTGACCCATGGAACTACAGACCCATAAGCTTGACCAGTCTTATTTGCAATGCTATGGAGAGAATTATCATGGACCTGATCAATAATGACATAGGAACTCTCCAATCACTGGACCGAACCCATTTTGGCTTTGTCAAAGGGATGTCTTGCCTGCTCAGTCTGGTAGACTTCTTCAAGAAAGTCACCAGGACCATGGATGAGGGCAAAACAGTACACACCACTTATACAGACCTGGCAAAAGCTTTTGATATAATCCTCCACTTAGGGATCATAGATAAAATTATTGAGTTAGGCACAGGCCCCTTCATCATCAGAGAGATAGAAAACTGGCTCACTGACAGGACACATGTTGTCCAGATAGGTGAATCCATTTCCAGTAAGGAACCTATTACTAGTGGTGTCTCAGGGCTTGGCTGTGGGACCCCTCTGGTTTGGTATATACTTCTCTGAAGTGAAAGCTAATGTTGAGGGTTTCTGGCTCACCAAGTAAACTGATGAATATAAGCTGGGAGCAATCACTGAATCCCTAAATGATGCTGATATCCTACAAACACACCTAACAATGACAAACAACTGGTGCCAAAACCATGGTCTGAGACTAATTGTTAAAAAATGTGCAATGATACCCTTCAGATATCCATGCAGATTATAAAGGTGATACATAGCCCTAAAAGTAGACCCAGTGGTGAGGGAGCTAGGAAGACAGATAGATAGTTACCTAAGCTTTGACCATCAGGTAGCTACAGTAATGAGAAATTCCATCTCTGTGGCTCAACTTATAAGTAAAGGCATGGCATCAAGATCAAAGGAAGACATAGTGTCATTGTACTCGACCTTCATCGGGCCCATAATAAAGTACAATGCTTCTTCTCCATGTGCCTAACCAGGCATGTACACCAATTGAAGCAGTCCCAGAGGTTTCTCACTAAAAATGCAAAGAGCAAGATGCTTGTCTTATGCAGACCAGCTAAAGGCCCTATCCCTTTACTCCTTCTCATATTGTTTATTGAGAGTTGACTCATGCCTGACCTACAAGGCATTCTCTGATGCAACCCCAATGTAAATGTTACATATTTTCAGTGGTTACATGTTCCATGGACCTGAACCTTATTTGTGACTCTAACCAAAAGGCTACCTCGTCTACGGAATAAACTTCTCATCTTTGTAAAAAAAAGGCGTTTCCTCACTCTCTTCAAAAAGAATTTGGATAAATGGATGGGGGACTGTAGTGTATTGCTTATGTCCCTTATGGACACAGGCAGTCTTTAAAATGATTTAGGGCTCCAACACACAAAGACCCACAACTCTAATACTACCCCATCTCATGTAGTTTTACTCAGATTTATTGTAACTGTATAGGGACGGTTGTTGTGACAGTAACACCTGTTTCACTGGGACAAGATTCAGAGACTTGCTAAGGAGATCTGCTATCTCCTTAGCAATTCATCTGGGGAATTAAGATATAATACTGTCATATCGTGGATATTCTTGGCTAGGCTTGCAAAGACTCTTATGCCATTAGTCTAGCAATCTACTATGCACCTATGAAGGCTGCTTTGATGCCATTGTCTCCTATCAGGGAACCATTTCAGAGGGCAGATATGGATAGTGTATGACCTCTTAGTATGCCAAGTGCAATAGGTAGGAAGTATATATTGGTGATGGCCTGCAAATCATACTAGGTACCCTGAAGCAGTGGCTTTGTCCTTTGGTAGGAATGTGTTTTTTTCTCTTTAGGATGTACAGACAAACTGAGAGGCTAACTTTATGTCAGACCTAATAACTCATTTGTGGAAGGGATGTGGGATAAAGTAGCTAAAACTAAAACCTGCTATCCTGAAATAATGGTGGTGGAGTGGTTTAATCCAATACTTAAGTCCAGGATGAGAGTATTTTCAAACCTATTTAAAGTAGTGACACAAGTATCTACTCCATTTCCAAATGATATATGGAGAGGTGCCTCAGCAATCCATAGGTTTTCATGATCTGAACCCCTGTACATATTTTGTGAAAAGTCAGAGGAGTAATTCGATTCCCACAAAGAGTCTGTTGTGATAAATGTGCTGAATTTTAAGGATAAGCTTAGGGAGCTTATATGGCTGGCACAAGGAGCATCTAGCACAAATATGGCAACAGTAAAAGGTCTAGTGCAATAAGAAAGCAAAAAACTCAAGTGTTTTCATTCAAGCAATGATGCTTATTCATGTTTTATAAAATAAGCTACAGGCAGTGTGGCAGGGTCCTTTCACTGCTGTGAGGAAGGTAATTGATGTCAATTATGTGGTAGAGTTGTCAGGCAGGAGGCAGAAACATAAACTCCACCATGCTAAGATGATAAAGCTCAAAAATGATAGAAAGATACTCATATTTAGGTTAAGCAATGGACTATAAAATGAGCCAGAGTGGGATCTGGTAGCAGATCTCCTTAGCAAGTCTCTGAATCTTGTCCCAGTGAAACAGGTGTTACTGTCACAGCAACCGTCCCTATACAGTTACAATAAATCTGAGTAAAACTACAAGAACTTGGAGATGCATTAGCTGAAAAGCCAGAGTTTATCCAGTCAAGAGGAAAATATGTGGACAGAGGAACCTAGCAGTCAATCAAACAGAGTACTAGAGCAAGTAAAGCAAAGTATGTGGGACTAACTTCAGAAGTTGCTGAGTCTAGTTGCAATCCCAGAATAATCCTAGAATCTAAAAAAGTACCCTGACTCTCCTGTGGCATTTTGTGGGACAACTATTTTTGTCCCCTTTATCCTGCTGCCTGCTGATCACCAGCATCCTTCCATTGAATCATCCCATTTGTTCTCCTTAACTAGTGTGAAGGTCAACCAGGAGACATGGAAGGACCATCATTAAGGCAATCAGCAGGGGTGGCTTGCAGTTTTCTGTTCTGCCTTAACATTTCCATGCACATTAAACTTAGCACAAGAGAAGGGGAATGCAATAGGTTGACCATGCAGCCAATCCTCTTTACTTCTGCAAGGGATGTTTCCTTCAATGCAGCCCTACACCCCACCTGAAGCAGGATATGTTGTTGTCCAGCCTTTACCAGAGAAATCAAGTTAACCTAGTGTAATGTTAAGTGCACTCAACCCACTCCCACTTGAAGAGGTGAGTGGGCCACACCTATTCATTCCCTTCATTCCCTGCTTGACTTCTGCAATGCCAGGGTAACTAATAGGTCAGTGTTAGGGCTCCTCCTCTCTGCATCATGGAATAATAATCCACATAAAATTATCTAGACTTCAGCCTGAAAGCAGGAATTCGAGAAACTCAAGTTGGGCTTGCATAGACCTACTGCACTAAATAATTCAGATTATAGCCAAGTGTTTATCATGCAAGAACGTGCTTTAAAACATGGAATGAGAGCTGTACACAGGCAGATTTCCTCACAGTGAGAATTGGTTAGGGCAGAGTGATTGCGTTATTTGACCCAGACACAAGATCTTAGGTAGTATGAGCATAAGATGCTGATGGTGTGTATGTGCTGTGAAATGAATGCTGATAATATATTTGTGGTCATGGCTGAAGTACTAAAGTGCTTCATGTGTGGTAATTTAACTGTAGCAAGCTACTTGTTACATGCATAGCAAGTGGTTTGCTACAGTTTCAAAGCAAAAGAGAGATTTTCCTTGGTTTTAACTCAGAGAGGACTTTTGGTTTTGTCTGTCAGACTCAGAAAATACATAGACTGGAGGTGCTTGATGAGGGTGCCAGGCAAACTAATTACCCAATGGAAGAATCAAATGCAGCTGTGGGAATAATGTGAGCTCTTCAAAAGCTCAAGTCATACCTGCACTGTAGGAATTTTCACAGTATTGAGAGATCATAATCTCTTTAAATGGTTGCATACATGCAGTGGGTAAAATGACAAACTTCTCAGAGTACAATAGTCTAGCACAAAAATGGTGTTAGTAATGCAAATTCATCTGTTTATCCAGACAGTGTACTAGTGTAACTTAGAACACACAGTTAACCTCAAGCTTTGTTTTCTAGTGTTGTCACAAAATTCAAAAGAGAGATCATCAGTACCATGGCATCGAGGGATAGAACCCAAGCTACAACCCATGCAACCCAGGTTTGATTAGCAACTCAGGTGTCTGAGACACTGGCAGAGAAACAGAGCATGAAGGCTTAATCCGGATAAAATCACTTTAGCTAGCAGATGGAGGTGACTTCATCTCATGCTCCCACTCTCTCTCTCTCTCTCTCTCCCGCTCTCTGATACCCTTCATGTGAGAGGAATAAGGATGCCTTGTGAAGTTTCAAGTAGTTTATTCAGTTAAGTAGGTAGAGACATTGGAAGAGAGGGATGGGTGTGGCAATCCTAGGAGGTACAGTATTTGTCTAGGCATTACATTTGGGGAGGCATGCTCCATAGAGGAGAGGACAGTAGCCTTTAGATGTAACAGGCAAATATAGGGATGGGGGTAGGTCATAAATTAAAGATTCTTCCAATGGAAGCTGTTAACAACATGACCCACTGGGACACCCATAGGTACTCTGTTAGTCTTGACCTTAAAACTGAGATAGTCCAGGGGCTGTAGGAGAGACTGATAGACTCACAGATAGACAGGGGCACTGGGATAGCCAGAAAGAATGGAACAACAGGAGGATAAAAAAATCGCTTCAGGTCTTCAAAAGGGAGTGTGACATATAGAAGTAGTATAGAAACTATACCATATACAATTTTGTTTTAAAAATGTTTATTTTAAGCATTGCAATATGTAAAATGTACAGAATGAAAGATATTAATGATAATGTTAGATAATACTGAGTATTTGACTGCTTTCAATGGAAATGCAGCAACATTTTCTAAAATTAAATGTGTTTCTCAAATGAGCACACATTTGTAGTGAAAAAACAAATTAACTTATCTGAACATTGTTTTTTATTCAGTATCACCCTCACACCAGGATAAATATCATTTAAATTTGCTGAAAGGCAAGATACACAGTCCTGAGTTGTTTGTTTTTTTTTTTTTACCAGAGAATGACTGTTAATTCAGTTCAGAGACTGTTTTACTTATAGACTTAGCAGGTTGATTTATAAATACTCTTTGGCCTTTCACTTCACTAGTAGACAGAAAATCAAGTATATATTCAGCTGCTTATACAGACAGTTCCATATAAGCTGCTAGAGTTCTTCTAGATGCCATCTGATTGTTTAAATTTCCATTCTGTATTTTCTTTGTGCAAATTTGGAGTCAGTAATATATTTGATTTTACAAAGAACATTGCTTAGTTTTATTTTTTTCAAGAAGATAGTTTTATTATTCAATTGTTTAAAGCCCATGGCTGCTTATTCATTTATTATAGTGTGTTTGAATAGTCTAGTTGGTGGCAGCATTCCCATTATGTCAGGGAGTGATGTGTGAGTACTGGAGAGATATCAGTCCCTTGTAGAAAATAAGCTGTTTGTTTCTTTATGTGCAACATAATTCTCTCAATTTTCAGTGACTATCTGTAAGATTGTACTGGAAGGTATTGTGAGTCATTCAAGAGAGTTGAAAGCCTTGGGATGTAATTATTACAACTCTGGTAATCATCTGTACAGTTTAAAGGTTATTTAGTTGTGACCGGTTTTGGCTATTACCTGAAGCTGCAGTGTGCATTTGCTACATGCACTTAAGCAAATCAGCTGTTGCATATTAATTCGATAGTCTGTGATACGGTGTGATATTGCAGCCTCTGACCATCATCTATTAACTGCTGGTAGTAGGAGATCAGTGATGCAGATTTTGATAGTGCAGCCTCTGACCATCATCTATTAATTGCTGATAGTAGGAGATATTTAAATGTATGTTCATTACAAAGGTAAATAAAATAAAATGGTTAAGAACTACAAAGGATCGAAGTGGATGGATTTCCAGATGTATTTTAGAACATTGTGATTTGAATAGTCAAGAAAACTGTTAAGTTTTATACAGTGAAAAAAGATAGCAAGAGTGGTCATGAAAAGCCTTATGTATATTTTCAAGAGAAAAGCTGGCTAATGGAATGTTGCAGTTTCAGTGACAAAGGTAAGGGTAGAAAATTACCACAGCCAATAGGAGTGGGGACATTAACAGATTAAAGTCTAAGGGAATTATAAGAAGAATTTGTTTATAAATATGAATGCTAAGGTGTATCTAAATGTGCTAGTGGCAGTAGTCGCTGCTGAAGCACCTACCAAGGGGAGAAAATGCTGAGAGGAGAAAGGAGCCACTTTTGAGATTTTAAGAATTTTCTTCTGCTTTTTTATTAAGAATTATTGCTTTGCTGCCTACTTTTCGGCATTTTCCAGCTTGCTAAAGTTTATATTTGTATTAGAAACAGTATTTAAAACACATCTAGAGCCTGTTTACTGCATTTCCTGTGTTGCACTTAATTTAAAATCGTTTTTTTCTCTTACAACTGCATTTTACCTGACTTTGGCCTAGCACTCAAGTGTGGGGTCATTTATTGCACTGTTGTGATTATTTTGCTACTTGTGTATCTCTGCTACCTTTAAACTAAAACAAAACAGAAAAAAAAAATCTTGCTTTTTTCACACTTTCTGAAATTTAAGAATGTTCAGTTACAGATTTGCTGTTCTGAACTGTTTGTAAGTTTCTTGGAGGCCAGTGCTTGCTTGAAATAAAGGGAAGTCTCTGTGTTCACCAGTGGCAGTGGTTAACACTGAACAGCCTGCCTGTCCCTGTAGGAGTGGTTACTGCCTAGAACCCTGAAACCCTCTTTTAGCGCGGTCTTGCGCACAGACACAGAGCAGCGTCGGGCAGCGCCGCTTAAACAAGCTTAAACTATTCCTGGCTCCACAAAGTCTACTCTTCACTTTTTCCCTTAGAACTTCTCTAAATCTCAAATTAAGCACTCTATTCTCATTCTGAAGCCCTGCACTTGCTCGTATAAGTAATATCATAGGTAAACACAAACTAAAGCACTACATTCTCTTATACTCCTTCAAATCACTTGCTCCCTATTGGTTCTTTCTGATCAGTCAATAAGTAGTTCCCTATATTATTCAGGAATGTCCAAAGGTCAGTTTCGAGTTTACTCTCCAGTCCAGCTGGTGAATCTGGGAAACTTGAGGCAATGTTACAACTGCCTTATGTATACAGACCACCCTCTCCTCCTCCCAACAAGCTCAAATATATGTGAGAGATGCAACTATATAGCCAAACTGGAGGCTAAGCTCTCTCAACCCAGTACTGGCACAGCCTGTCAGGAGGAGAAGGTAACCACACACACCACAAATCCAGTCTCACATAGACCTATCGCATCAGCAAACCAAACACATAAACACACAAAAACATACTCGGAGGCTCTAAATAAAAATCTGCCTAAGCAGCAGAGACCTCCAAAGCAGACATCCAAGCAACACCTACCACGAAACAATATCCATGTAGCACATAACTCACAAAGTCAGTGTGCCACACAGTCACAGCCCTTAAGGCTAAACAATACACCTAATACACTTGTAATAGGTGACTCTATTGTCAGACACACTGATGTCCCACTCACCAGGCTGAACAAGGAGAAGGTCACTGTAAGCTGCCTGTCGGGTGCCAGGATCCGCCACATAACACAAGCACTCAGGTCACTCCAAAGCAAGTACAAGTATGACTCCGTCATTGTCCATGCTGGTGTGAATGACCTGAGATGTACCTCCCTGGACTACATGAAAAAGACATACAGGAGCTCTTTGATCATGTAGCGCAGGCCGGTATGATCCTAACCTTGAGTAGCATCTTACCCTCACCAAGAATGATGCCACAGTATAAAGACAAAATGATCAATTTTAATAATTGGCTAAAGTATTGGTGTCATTCAAAGGGGATCCAGTGTCTGTCAGCCTGGGATGACATGCTCGACAAGCCACGTTGCTTTGCTAGAGACGGCTTGCACCTGTCACCCTGGGTTTTCGAATACTGGCTAAGGCTCTTGCCTCCCCCATAGTGCCCTTTTAGGCAAGGCTCAAAAGACAAACCCACCCCCATAGACAACACAAAGAAAAAAAACTAAGGGTAATGCTGTTCAATGCCAAAAGTCTAAACCTCAAGATGCATGCACTCGAGACTCTCCTCAGTATGGAGAATATCAATATCTGTACAGTAACAGAAACCTGGTTCAAGGCTCCCGAGAGCACCCCAGCACTACCAGGCTATACGTCATACCATGCTTTCTGGCCCCAAAACTTGGACCGAACCACAAAAGGAGGGGGAGTATCCATATTAATCAAAGATACCCACACCTCCAGGCTAGTGGCACTGCACGAAGCTTCGGAGACTATCCATGTGCAACTAACAGTGGGCAAAACTGCCTTTCAGTTTGTAGCCTGCTACAGACCACCCTTCCAAACACAGGAACCTCACTCAGCTTTCCTGAGAACACTGGAGAATATGATGGTCTCTCCAAACACTATTATATTGGGTGACTTCAACTACCCAAACATTGATTGGGAAAACTACTCAAGCCCAAATACCCTCGCCCAACAGTTCCTAGAATTTATAAAGTCAAATGCTATGGAACAACTGGTCACCACTCCCACAAGAGGGCAAAACATACTGGATCTGGTCATCACCAACATGTGGTCTCTATGTTCCACACCAGAGGTATACCCCTCATGGGTAAGATCAGACCATAAACAAATCTCACTGGACATCCATATGCTGTCCCCACCCCTAGCCAAGGAAACCACAGTGAAGAACTTCTCAAAAGCAAACTTCTTACTTCTCAAAACTGAGGTGGAATCCTTCAAAGCCCCCGGGCCAGTGGACAATACGGCCCAAAATGAAGAATCCTTTACAAAAGCATTCTATGGACACCTACAGGAATGCATGGAGCATGCTATCCCAAATAAAACCAAGACCCACTCTTACAAAGGCAGGAGACCTGTCTGGTGGACCCCGGCCATAAATAAGCTATACAACAGAAGGAGAAAGCTACTACATGACAGAGCAAAATCCCAAAAAGGGAAGGCGTCACTGATCAGTACTAGCAAGAAACTACGATCCCTCATAAAATCTTCTAAGGCCAGCTTTGAAAGAAAAATTGCACAAGACACTAATGATAATCACAAGGCCTTCTTTAGTTATGTCAGAAACCTGGGAGGCAACTCCCAGATATGCTCTGAGTTAGTGCAAAATGACAAAAAATTCACTGAACCCACAGACATTGCCAACATCCTGGCAGAAAGGTTCAGTGCAAACTTCTCCCCCCCTTCCCCCCCAAAAGATCAAATATCTATCCCAACAGATTGTAGCCTTCCTGAGATCACAGATGCACAGGTGAGAGCTGCCCTCTCCAAAGCTAAAAACACAGCATCAATGGGACCAGACGGTGTCCCGGGCTGTGTCTTACACGAGCTCCAAGAAGAACTAAAACCTCATATAAAGTCACTGTTCAATCTCAGCCTTACTACAGGATATGTTCCCAAGGAATGGTGTACAGCAACAGTGGTCCCACTCCACAAAGGTGGTGCCACAACAGACCCCGGAAACTATCGCCCTTTAAGCCTGACTAGCCTGGTCTGCAAAGTTATGGAACGTGTCATCATGGAAATCATACACAAAGACATTGGGAACCTCCAGACACTGGATCCTACCCAATTCGGCTTCGTTAAGGGCAGATCTTGCCTCTTGAACCTGGTTGACTTCTTTGAAACAGTTACCAAAGCCATAGGTGAAGGGAAGGTAGTCCACACAGCCTACCTGGACCTCGCAAAGGCCTTTGACACAATGCCCCACTCGGGCATCATAAATAAACTCACCAGCTTAAATATCAACCCCTATGTCACAAGATGGGTTGCAAACTGGCTCAGGGATAGAACCCACATGGTCAGAATAGCAGGTGCCATGTCAGACTCTAAACCAGTTACAAGTGGTGTCCCACAAGGCTCAGTCCTGGAACCTCTCTTGTTCGGTATATATTTCTCAGAGGTACAGGCTAACATGGGAGGACTATTGCTGACCAAGTTCGCAGATGACTGCAAACTGGGTGCTATAATCGACTCTCTGACTGACACAAGCATCCTCCAAAAGGGTCTCACAGAGATGGATAACTGGCGCCAGAGCCATGGCCTAAAGCTAAATGCCAAAAAGTGCATAGTCATCCCCTTTGGAAAAAACAAAGTGCCCACAAATTACCACATAGGTGGTAATCCATTAAGTGCGGAAGAAGTAATTAGGGACCTGGGGACCCAAGTAGATAGCAATCTCTCCTTTGACAATCATGTTGCCAAAGTGGTTAGAAAGACCTTCTATATAGCCCACCTTATCATGAAAGGGTTCACATCTAGATCAAGAGAGGCTATTGTGCCCCTCTACTCATCACTTATCAGGCCCATAATTGAGTACAATGCCCCGTTTGGGATGTACCTTACCTGACACCTTCAGCAACTGGAAAGACCCCAAAAGTATCTTACCAAGAGGATCAAGGGCCTCAAACAGATGCCCTATGCAGTTCGGCTAAAGAAACTCCAGCTCTACTCAGTTGCATATCGCGTACTCAGAGGCGATCTGTGTCTGACGTATAAAGCCATGTCCAACCCAGAATTAATGGACATGCTTCACCTCAGGAAATCTAAATCCCTTAGAGCTACACGGTCCAGGGACCTGAACCTCAGCACAGAAATAAATAGGACATGCTGGAGGGACAGATTCATATCCCAGAGGCTCCCCTCACTCTGGAACAAAATCCCAATCCATGTCAGGCAGAGCCCCTCACTGACCCTCTTCAAGAGAAATCTTGACGAATAGATGGGAGATCGTAAGTTTACCCCTGGGATCTCTTCTGTTTCGCTGCTTGACAGAGGTACAGTAAACAAACCTTAAAAGGGCTACCTTCTGTGACCTACTATACAGAGGCACAGTCAACTAATCTAAAAGGGTGGTGAAAGCCAAACATACTCTGGCTAGGCTTATAAATGCCCTAGGGCAGATAGCCTAGTATCAATCTATGAACCTATGAACCTAGTATATTACTTTCTCTGAGAAGTAAAACTGAAGCCTTTGGGTTTAAAGACATTCCACAAATAGCTGTTAGTCTACATTTAGAGACAGGATGGGGTAGAATTTGATGGCGCTGAAAACTGTATTTAATATAAAGAAGACACTTGACTCATTGAGTATGGCCATCTCATTTGAATGCTTTATTAAAAGTAACAACAGGGGAGGGATTTGGGGAAAGGTTAATATACTCTACTATAAGATGAGGAATAAAGGGTTTACTGAATAACAACATTATCAATGGAGGTGGAGTTCCAGAGGGGTTTATCACAAGTTTGTCCGCTGTTTACCATAGTTATTATTATTGGTAATAAAAGTATAAAAATGATTGAATAAGTGAGTTATTAAGACCAATGCAAGAGAAGAGGTGGGATAAATCTTATTTCAGTATGTTTCCATACAACTGTATATCAATTGCTAATAATTTTAAAGTTGTGTCAAGACTGCATTTAAAGACAATTTGAAAGTTCTCAGGAAAAGGTGATACAGGAATGTAACAAGAAGGAAACTGTTGTGGTATGAGCTATACAGGGAAGGGCATAGGAGGAATGGCAAAACAAAAGAAAACACAAGCCTAATATTGTTGGTATTACAGATGAGAAAGAACAGAAAAGATAAATGAACATCATTTGGTAAAGTTATGAGAAGAAGTGTAAGGGTTACTAAGAAGTTCAGGGAAGGTGAAACCTCTGAGATAGGATTCTTGCAATCAAAACAATGTAATTTCCAAAAGCGTACCATGTTTAGGTATGATGTGTTTCATATGTAGGTGGTAGGCAATGAAGTGTGCAGGAAGAAACAGAACACATGCTGAAGGGAAGTGATAGGTATATGTAGAATATGAACGCACCTAGGATAACATTGGTCAGGTAAAAGGATGTAAAGAATGTGAATGAATAGTCATTGTAGCACTTCTAGAGCTTATCTTGCATTCATCACAAATCAGTAGATTATGGCAGTGACAGATGGTAGGCTGAAATGGAGGGCAGTAGTTAAGGAACGTGCATCAACAGGAAGTAGAGAAATAACAGAAACATGAAGATTAATGAAAAGACAAGGGAGATACTGGGAGGTGTTGGCAAATGATGCATAAGAGATAATAGAGACAGAAGGTATAGCAAGAAGAAGGTGGGGGAATGGAAATGGAAAGTTATATGTAGGATGGGGCATGTAGTAAAATACAACAAAGAAGAGAAGATCATTTTAATCAATTCTAAGTGATGACAAAAAATATGGCTGAAGGCAGAACAGTGGGTAGAGTTTAGTTGTTTGTATGCAACGATAACTGAGTGGTGAAAGAGGGAAAAGAGGTAAAAGGAAGAAAAGGAGAAAAGAAATCAGTTGTATTCAGTGCAAATTTATACAAGCGAAGAAATGCAGGCAAGTGAAGCAAGGGTTAATGAAAAAGCAATATTTAGAGAATGTTACAAAAGTGGAGAAGATGAGTTGGAATAGATATGTAAATAATGCAGGTTTCTGTGAGATCAGCAGGTGTGAAATTTACAAAAAACAATATATTCTGAAGAGCATAATGAATGAGAGAAAAAAAGGATATGAATAGAATGTAAGGCAGATATTAGATTTTGTTTATTTTTTTTTTTTTTGGAATGCAAATAGGTTAGTAAGCAGTGGAGTGAACCTGAAAGAGATGGAAATAAATATGGAAAGGAGTTGGGTTTTGAATAACGGTTAAGATCTTCCCCTCCTAGATACATGGTTTAATTCTTCATAGAAGTGGCCCTTGGTTTGAATGACCCAGGAAAGAATAAGACAGCATAAGCAGTGCAGGCAGGTAGCCCTGATGATGGCTTATATTGCCTCTGATTGTAGGTTACTACCTTCATTCTCTTCATTTAAATCCTCATTGCAATAACATTTAACATAAGCTTCTACACCCGTATGTTTTACAGATACAAGTTAAGGTTCTCTTTTCCATTACCTTTTTCCTATGTCAACTCTCACTTCTAGTGCTAGTCCTTCCTATACTTCTTTTAGTCCCAGTGTGTTCTAAGAAATTTCTAACTACCAGCATATTTTCATACAACATTTTAATGAAATAGCTTACATGCATTAGTACATTGTTTGATTTTCATTATTCACATCATCACATAATAGTACCAGTGGTGCAACAGATAGCACACCCACCTTTGGTGCAGAAGGCTGTGGGTCCTATTCCCACAGAAGTTAGTTTGATTACTGACACTGCAGTGCAGGTTAATGAGGGGTGCTATAGTACTCAGTGTGTCATCTCTTCAGACAAGATGATAAACTGAAGCCCCATCTACTTGAGTTGCTGATACTTCAGGTGGGCATAAAAGATCCCAAAGTACCTACCAAAAGGAGTAGGGTTCCATTATTTATATACAAAAAATAAGTCATATTTACATTTTTAGATATTTACACATATTTACAAATGTACAACTATATAGATATAGAAATATATTTACACATATTCATAATTTCCCTTAAATCATACTAAATTTACATCCCCATTAGACCCCCACTCCTTTTTCCTCAACCATCTGATTGTACTTAGTAGTGTTGCTAAAATCCATTTATCATTAAACATAATTGCATTTATTCTTTCATTCATATAACTGATATGCCATAAAATAATTGTCTATCTATTCTTTTAACATAGTCTCTACTTTTATTCTTATAATATCCATATTCAATCATACCCATGTTTATTTTATCTACTTCTTTTATATCTTTAAATAATCTTCTTTACATAGTTTTCCCCATAATTTGTCTACTCTTTTACATTTCAAAAACACGTGTTCAGTAGTTTTTTTCTTCTTGAGATTGTAAACATATTCTATCACTTCTTTTTAAGTGGCATACTTCCTATTGCATGTCATTTATCGATTACTAGTCTACACACAAATTCGTGACACTTTATAAAGAAATTTCTTTTTCCACCTCCTTATTCTCTTTTTCTGTTAACTTTTTACTTTCCATGTTTTTCCCACTATGTTCTTCTTTTATATAAACATTTCTTGCACATATTGTACTACACTATTCATAATATTTTCCTTGGTTCTTTATATTTCTCCTTTCACATTTTTTACTTTGATTAGACTACCATCCTCATTTACTAATCTGCATAATTAATTCAATACTGCTTCTCTTTTTCCTTGTAAAATATATTTGCTTAAAAAACAATTCTTGCATTTTTTCTTAATTTCTTTCATATAATTCTTCTTCTTTGTCAAAGTACTTTCTATCATTATATTATAAATCTTCCAATGCATTGCTATATGTTCTTTTATATTTTTCTTTCTCTACTTTTCCTCACATCATATTGCCATTGTAATATATATATATATATATATATATATATATATATATATATATATATATATATATATATATTCTTAAATATCCACAATTCAGAGAATTTTTTATAAAACATTCTTATAGCAATATGATCTTTCCATAACTGTATTACTAATCTCTTTTCTTCATTCCAGGCTTTCTAGTTCATCCTTTTTATTCCTTTGCCTATTTTTTATATATTCCTTGTTTTCCTTTATCACTAGCCATATAGCAAAATAATCAGAAAAAAACTGTTTCAACCACCTTCCCTTCTCCTATATCTAAACTTTTTGATAGTATAAAAAATGTATTTCATCTCTATACATACCCATTTTGTAAGTTCATGATTTTTTATCCCAAAGTTTTACCTTACCACAGCTTATAAATTCTAACCTTTTTCTTATATCATTTCCTTTCTTTTTATGCTTGCCTATAAAATCACAATCATCTCCTGCTATTATAATATTCATATGTATCACTATATTGTCTAAAATCTGATGAAATAAGCTTTCCCTTTCTTTACAATTACTATAAGCATGTGAAGTTATAAGTCTATGGGCCGGATTCATGATGGCTTGCATGGAGTCTAAGAGTATAGTAAGACTCCATGCAGCCATCATGTCCGACGAGCGATCCAGGAACAGCCTGCAGGGGCATGCAAGAGAGCTCCTAAAATGGCTCTTACACGGACAGGGCTGGGATATGCAAATTACCTCAATTGCAGGCGAAAGGCATGCAAATGAGGTAGATTTGCGATTCAGGAAACCCGAACCTGTCCGAGTAAGAGCAGTGTTATTTGCAGAAATGTACTCAGTTGACAACTGAGTACCGTTCTGCAAATAGCAAAACGGAGCCATGACAGCTCCAAGTAAAGGTTGCATCCAGTGCAGGAAGAATGCCAATGACCAAATATACGGCCATTGGAAATGTTTCCTGATGCAATATGAAAACAAATATATATATTTTTTTCTCCGATTTCCGATGTTTAATCATAGTGCAGCGCCACGCAAATGGGCTGCGCTATAAAACCCAGAAAACTAAAAATTAAAACCCACAAATGTGGATCTTATTTAAATTGTTAATGTACAATGCAAGGGAATGGCAGGCTGAAGACAACATGGCCACCGAGTAGAGGTTGCTAAGGGGGGAAGCTCAGTCTAAGAGATGTAACCAAGCATTAGTAGGCAATCCTATGTAAATGAGGGTTAGGATAGTGAATCGCAAGTTTACATAGTAAATTAGCACAGTCAGTGGAGTGAAGGAGTAGAATAAGGGGAGTAACAGAGTAGAAAATAGGTGACATCATGAGGGGGGTATGTATGAAAGAAGTGAAGCTCATTGGAGCAGAGTGGCATGTGTCAGCTGTCATTTACACATCATGAAAAGAGGTGTGTCAACAGGTAGGCTAGGAAAAGGCAAGAAATGGAAGGTGTATGCCGTGGATAACACCAAAGTTTCTTGCTGAGTGGGTATGCGCACGTGTGTGCGCCTGTAAACCTGAGTAAGACAGAGTGCACGCGTGTAAGCATGAGTGCGCGTGTTTAAGCCGGAGTAAGCATGTATAAGGCTAATTAAAGAGTTGTAAACATGTTTGCGCTGGTGCATGCACGTTTTAACCCGAATAAGCAAGTTTTAGTCTGTGTAAGCATGTGTGTGCATGTGTTAGCTGGTGTGCACGTGTTTGCGCTTGTGTGCACGGCACTCCCCCCTGAGGAAACAGAAAGGAAAAAGGAAGTACAACAAATAGTAGGAAGCTACCAGGGAGTACTAGCAGAGCTAGCAGGTGAAAACAATCAGAATCATGCAATTACACAGGCAGTACACTAGTCCAGCCCAGCCTAGCACTTAAAACTCTGCAAACAACAGTCCATTATGTTTCTCACAAAAGACACTGCAGTAAGCTAATAGAAGTGAAAACTGAAAAAGCTTTACTGAGACAAAGAAATGTTAGGGGCTGCCATTGCTGTTATAAGGCTACATATGCAACATGCTGAGGGTGGTGACAATGGAAATGCTGTTGGACAACCCACAGTGAGGAGACGGAGAAGAGTGTACAGGCCCAGGGTAACCTACCAGGGGCTACATGAGCTGGAGATAGTGGAGCGCTATAGAGTGAACAGAGACCTCCTGCAGCAAATTGTTGAGCTGTGCAGGCCACTCCTCACACACAGAACCAACAGAGGGGAACCCATCCCAGTGGAAACCAAGGAATGTGTTGGTCTAAGAATATTAGCAACAGGTACCTTCCAGAGACCAACTGGTGATATGATGGGGATATCACAGGCATCAGCATCCGTCCTGCACCAGTTCCTGGATGCCATGCCAGCACATGTCGGTGATCATGTATATTTCCCCAATTCCCATGAGGTATTGGCCAGCAATATGGGTCTCTTCCAGCAAATAGCGGAAAACCCTGAGGTAGTGGGTGCAATAGACTGCACGCACATATGCATCAAAGCACCAGCCTGCGAGCGGGGTAGGGTCTACTTCAACTGCAAGGGTTTCCCCTCCATCAGCTGCCAGGTCATGTGTGATTCCCAGGGCATAATACTGAATGTGTGTTCAGGCTGCCCTGGAAGCTACCATGATTCCCATATCTGGCATCTGAAGCAGCTGTACCAGACATTTGCCAATGGGGACATCCCACATGGTCACCTAGTGGGGGATGATGGCTATGCACTGGAGCTGTGGCTGATGACACCCATCAGAAACGCACACACACCTGAACAGGAACACCATAATGAGGCACACGCACATACACGTAATGTAATAGAGCGTGTGTTTGGGCTGCTGAAGTCACGGTGCTGGTGCCTGGATACATCTGGTGGAGCCTTGCAGTACTCACCAACTACATGCACCCAAATTGTCATGGTATGTGCTATGCTACATAATATGATCCTGCGAAAACAGCTGCAGCAGGACCAGCATAGGCTTGGGCCAAACAGCACCCCACCATTGCCAAGGCAATCACAGGCAGAGCGTGACTCGGAGGAGGAACAACTTCAGCCTGCCCCAGTAGGCAGAAGGAGGCGTGCCCAGCATGCTTTGGCCTTAGCATAGAGGCAACGCATAGCACATACACTGGCTCAGTAGGAACTCTGGAAATGATACCTCACTCTGACTCACAAATATAGTAAAAGGGATGCCTAAGTTGACACTGCCTGCTTTCAAACATGTACAGGGAGTGTAGTATGTGCATCTGACATAGGAAGCCCTGCAGCACCACCTAAGGCATGATTGCCATGTGTTAAGCAATATAAAGCAGTGCTAAACAGCATTTACCACCATGTAGTATATGCAAACAAAATCGCACATACCAGCTAGCACAACTGTGGTCAATGTTGAGTAATATTGGGCAACGTCCAGCAATGTTGGTGAATAGTGAGCAATGTCGGACAAGCCTGGTCTAAGTAGGGCATAGCTGAACAAAAGCCAACATACTCATATTTGCTTAATTGGCCCTTAAGCAGTCTGGTCTGCTCAGTATGAAAATATAAAGGAGTGATGGGCTTCGAACCCTGAATACTGTGCACTGTAGTCAAAGTACTGAACCACTAAACCATGACACTATTGTAGTGATCAGCCTGTATGAAGGAATGTTGATAAGTCTATGCAAAGTATCTCATGGAAACCCTGCAGGCACAGCATAATCCCTGTTGAGTTATGACACAAAGGTGAGCCCTGCAGTAAGAACAAAATCTGACTTCCAACACACACACAGTATAAATGTTAATATTGGTCATGTTCACATATATCAACAAATGTAGTGGACCTCAGATAGCAACATACTGAAAGGTCACACTGGGCATGCTCACACACTTGAATAAATGAGACAAATGTCAGGCAACAAAACACGGAAAGCCTGAACTGGGCATGCTCACACACTTAGGCCATGTCTGAGTACAGCAGTGGGCCACTCATATCTGACAGTTGCATGTGTTAACCCAGGAACCTGTCACTATCCAGCAATCTGCCCTGTGCACACAGTTATATGACAACAGACACATCTATAATATAGTGGAACCCTGTCATAATCAAATATGTTCTGCAGATACCGAAGTTGTTCATAGAAACTGGCAAAGCAAAGACAATAAAGACCTGCAAACAGTATCAGCAATAAACATTGTGCATCCTGAACATTAGCATAGGTTCAGAGGTCGATACTAGGCTATCTGCCCTAGGGCATGTACAAGCCTAGCCAGAGTGTGTTTGGCATTCGCAACCCTGTCAGATTACTACACTGTGTGTGTGAATAGTAGGTCACACAAGATAGCCCATGTACATTTAGGCTAGTGTGCCTCTGTCTAGCAGCGACACAGAAGATATCCCAGGGGTAAACATACGATCACTCATACAGTCATCCAGATGTCTCCTGTAGGTGGTCAGTGGGTGCCTCTGCCTATGTGAAACTGGGATTACAATCTGGAGTGAGTGGAGCCTCTGGGATAAGAATCTGTCCCTCCAGCATGTCCTATTAACATCTGTGCTGAGGTATACATCCCTGGAGTGTGTAGCTCCAAGGGAGTCAGATATCCTGAGGTGGAGCATGTCCAGTAATTCGGGGTTGGGTATATCTGTAAACAACAGGCACACATCATATCCGAGTAGGTGGTAAGTGACTGAGTAGAGCTGGAGTTACTGCATCCGAACTGTGCAGGGCATCCGTGTGAGTCCCTAGATCTGCTTGGTGAGGAACTTCTGTGGCCAGAACTACAACTACAGTTGCTGCAGGTGTCGGGTAACATACACCCCAAATGTGGCATTGTAACCAAGCATGGTTGTGATGAGTATAGGGGCACAATGACCTCACTCGATCTAGATGTGAAACCATATGGGATAAGGTGGCCCATATAGAAGGTGTGTCCAACCACTTTGGCAACGTGAATGTCAAAGGCGACAGTACGAACAAGTCATGTCCTCAAATCCCTAACAACTCCTACCATATGTAATGGAGTGCTACCTATGTGGTAATTTGTGGGCATGTTGTTATTCCCAAAGGGGATGACTATGCATCTAATGGCATTTAGCTGTAGGCCATGGCTCAGGCACCAGTCATCCATCTCTGTGAGACCCTGTTTGAGTATGCATGTGGCAGCTGGAGAGTTGATCATGGCACCCAGTTTGCAGTCAAGTGTGAACATGTTCAGCCATATTCCCCCTGTGGTAGCCTGTACATCAGACAAATATATACTGAACAAGAGAGGTCCCAGGACCAAGCCGTGTGGGATGCCATGTGTAACTGGTGTATAGTCAGACATGGCACCTGCAATTCTGGCCATGTGGGTGCTATCCCTGATCCAGGTAACAATCCATTGTGTGAGATATGTGTCCATATCGACGCTGGTGAGCCTATGCATAATGGCCCAGTGGGTTATTGTGTTGAAGGGTTTTGTAAGGTTCAGGTAGGCTGTGTGGAAAACCGTCCCTATGTTGATGGACCTGTTAACCGTTTAAAGAATACAATAAGGTTCAAGAGGCAAGATCAACCCACAACAATGCTGAAATGTGTAGGACACAGTGTCTGTAGGTTCCCAATGTCTATGTGTATGAGTCCCATGACAATACGCTCCATAGCTTTGCAGAACAGGCTAGTTAGGCTTATAGGGCAATATTGTCTGTGGTCCGTTGTGGCACCAACTCTGTGGAGTGGAACCACTGTTGCTGCATGCCATTCCTTGGGTACATATCCTGTAGTAACTCTGATATTGAACAGTGATGTAATGTGAGGGTTATGTCTGTCATGAAGCTCGTGTAAGATGCAGGCCAGGACACCATCTGGTCCCATTGATACTGTGATGTATGCTGTGGGGAGGGCAGCACTCACCTGTTACTGTGTGATGTCAGGGAGGTTATACTGTGTTGGGATGGATAGTTGCTCCTTAGGGGGGATGGGGAGGAGACATCTGCATTGAACCTGTTTGCCAGGATGTTATCAATGCCAGTGTGTTCAGGGTAAGTTTAGTCAGTATGCAGTAACTCACAGCATATCAGTGAGTGTCCACCCAGGTTCCTGACATAACTGAAGAAGGCCATGTGATAGTCCTACATGTCTGGTGCAATTATCCGGTAGAAGCGGCCCTTAGAAACGTTCATGAGTGATTGTAGCTGTGTGCTAGTACAGATCACAGATGCCTTCCCAGTCTGGGATTGTGCTCTATCATGTAGTAGCTTCCTCCTGAAGTTGTACAACTTATTAATGGCTGGGGTCTACCAGACAGGTCCCCTGCCATTGGAGGAGTGAGTCCTGTTGTTATTTGGGATAGCACAATCCATGCAGTCCACTAGGTGTCCATAGAATGTGTATGTAAAGGATTCAGCAGTGTGAGCCATATTTGCCACTGTCTCAGGGTCTCTGAAGGATACCACCTTGCTTTGGTGAAGTGAGACGTTAGCTCATGAGAAGTTCACCAAGATTACCCAGGATGGGTGTGTGGAGGGTATATGTATGTGCAGTGAGATACATGTATGTTCTGACCTTACCAATGAGGGGTATATCGCTGGTGTGGAACATAGAGTCCCTATGTTGGTGATGATCAGGTCCAATATGTATTCCCCCTTGTGGCTGTGCTGACTGGTTGTGCCATAGCATATGAGTCTACAAATTGTAGCGACTGTTGGCTGAGGGTGTTGGGGCTTGAGTAGTATCCCTAGTCAATATTTGTGTATATGAAGTCACCCAATATAATGGTGTTTGTGGAGACCTTCATATTCTCCATAGTTCCCATGAAAGCTGAATGTGGTTCCTGAGTTTGGGAGGGTGGTCTGTAGCAGGCAACAAACTGAAAGGCAGTTTTGCACAATGGTAGTATGTATGGTCTGTGATGCTTTGTGCAGTGCTACTAACCTGGAGGTGTGTGTATCTGTGATGTATATGGATACTCCCCCTAGTTGTGTTGTCTGTTCCAAGTCTTGTTGTCAGAAAGCATGGTATGAAACATAACCTGGTAGTGCTAGTGTGCATAAGTGAGCCTGAACCAAGCATCTGTTAGTGCACAGATATCGCTATCCTCCATACTGAGGAGAGTCCTGAGTGGCCGCAATATGAGGGTAACACTTCTGGTGTTGAGCAGCATTACCCTTAGTTTCATTTAACCTGTAATGTCTATAGAGGTGGGTTTGTCTTTTGAGCCCTGCTTAAAAAAGGCACTATGGTGGTAGCAAGAGCCTTAGCCAGCATTCAAAAGTCCAAGGGTGACAGGTGCAAGCTGCCCATAGTGAAGCTACGTGGCATGTTGAGCATGTCACCACAGGCTGACAGACACTGTATCCCCTATGAATGAAACAAATTTGTTAGGCAACTGTTAAATGTGATATGTTTGTCTGTATACTGTGACATCATAATTGGTGGGTGTAAGATGCTAGACAAGTTCAGGGTCATACTGGCCTGGGCTACATGATCAGAGTGTTCCTCCATGTATCATGTCATGTGGTCCAGGGAGTAACGCCTGAGGTTTTACGCACCAGCATGGACAATGATGGTGCCAGTCCTGTACTTGCTTTGGAGTGACCTGACTGCATGTGTTATGTGGCAGATCCTGGCACCCTACAGACAGCCCAAAGTGACTATTCCCTTGTTTGGGCTGCTGAGTGGTACGTCAGTGTGTCTGACAATAAGTGTCACCTATTACAAGTGTATTAGGTGTGTTGTTTAGCCCAAAGGGCAGTGACTGTGTGGCACACTGACATTGTGAACTATGTGATATGTGGGTATTGTAGTGGGGTAGCAGTTGTGTGTGTGTCTGCTTTGGAGGTCTCTGCTGCTTAGGCAGAGTTCATTTACAGCATCCGAGTATGTCTATGTGTGATAATGTGGTTTGAGTACTGTCACTAGAGGATATGTGAGACTGATATGTGGTGTGTGTGGTTACCTTCACCACCTGATAGACTGTGCCAGTCATGGGTCGAGAGAGTTCAGCACCCTGTATGTCTATATAGGTGCATCTCACACATATATCTGAGTTTGTTGGGAGGAGGAGAGGGTTGTCTGTGTACATGAGGCAGACGTGACATTGTATCAATATCACAATATTCACCTGCTGGACTGGAGAGTACACACGAAACCGACCCCTGGACATGCCAGGATATTATGATGACATTCTCTGTAGCCTGATCACAAAGGATCAGTAGGGTATTAAGTGTGTAATAGAGTATAACAGGGATTAGTGCTCATGTCCATTGGTGTTTTGTAAAGAGTAGCTGAGAAGGAGTCCAGACTGAATCATGACAGCTCCTTCAGCTATGTCATAAATAGAAATGTACACCCATATATGTCCTGAGTCAGGGCCAACTGTACGTGAATGAGAATGCCGACATCCTGACAGACAGGCCCATATGTACATACCCACCTCCCACTGACAATAGTCCATATCATCATACCAGGAGATATCACATGTAGAATGGAATAGCAGCTACCCCCAATGCCAAAAGCATGGCAGCAAGTGGAATACATTGATTCCCACTATGTGTCATGCACAAACTACAGAACAAACAGATCCTGCACCTGAACAGTCAGCTGAGCCTCACCCCCTACACAGGATGTGGAACCGTTGAATGTGTTACAGCAACATATAGCACTCCCCACAAGTGTTGGTGCACAACACACCATGGGAAGTCAAGTCCAGTATGCCTATGAAGTCTGATCTGCAAGGTCATGGAGTTCATCATGGTTGCAGTCATAAACAGAGCTATTGGAAGGTGACATACACACAACCCTACCAACTGTGGTATGTTCATGTACGGATCATGGTTCCCAAACATGCTAGACTGTTTGCAAGGCAGCCACCCAGGACATACATCACTGAACACATCTACACAAGTCTCACATAGACTTTGAATAGCCCTTTATCAACATCCCAGACACATGTAGTATCCACAAAACCAACAAGCTGTGCATAAATATGTGTTGACATATGACGGAATGTCAATATGTCCACAAATAGATCACACAAGGTAAGGATTCTGAGGTCTTGTTCAAGCTGTTGACACCTGCTGACCCACATGGACCATTCTTGGAATGGCATAAAACAAAGGGTACACACATCTACATGTCCAGTCTGATGATGTCACCATCCTATAAATACAGCAGGAGAAGGAAACCCAGCCACTAAAGCAAATAGCGCACCGTGTTAATGCATCTCTCTCTAGTATCATAACATAGTTAGGTAGGGGTTTGAATCCTCCAAACACTAACAGTGAGTGTGTGTTTTGGGGGGTGTATGTGTGCAGTCTCCTTTGAGACAGTGTATATGTGTGCAGTTTCCTTTGAGAGGTGTTCCCTTTTTGGAGACTGGGAAAACTCACTAAAAGAGGTACATTCCTCTTTGGAAAGTCTGATGATGTCACCATCCTACAAATACAGCAGGAGAAGGAAAGCCAACCAGTAAAGCAAATAGTGCACCGTGTTAATGCATCTTTTTCTGGTATCATAACATAGTTAGGAGGGGTTTGAATCCTGCAAACACTGACAGTGTGTGTGTGTGTGAGAGGGGGGGGCTGTGTGTATGTGTGCAGCTTCCGTTCAGAGGTGTGCCCTTTTTGGAGACTGGGAAAACTCACTAAAAGGGATACATTCCTCTTTGGAAAGTCTGATGATGTCACCATCCTACAAATACAGACAGTGAAGAGAAACCAGCCAGTAAAGCAAAAAGTGTGCTGTTTTAATGCGTCTCTCACTAGTATCATAACATAGTTAAGTAGGGGTTTGAATCCTGCAAACACTGACAGTGTGTGTGTCAATGTGGTGTTTTTTGGTTTTACTATGGTAGGACATATTATGATTAAAACAGTAAGTGCATTGCACACATCAGATATCTGCATGGCAAATATATATGTGTACATGTCCCCTCAATCAGTACATAGGTGTGAAGCCTGTATACCACATGAATACATCTGTTTCCATTGACAGGTTGTGCCGCTGCTTCTCAGATCGTAGGTCACATATGTAGGTATGTGACAAGGCCATCCACTGTTGTGATCTGTGGCCAAGCTCATCTGTGCCACACAAACCCATGACAGTTACTAAAGAGTAGTGTGAGTGAGGGTATATGCCTGGGGTATACGTCAGACATGTTCATACACAACAAGGACTGTCAATAATGGACAGTCTGTATAGGTGTACAACTGCCTTGTGGATATGCATTCAGGCCTCTAATGTCTTATGTGATACACCGAGGGACTCCACAATACCTATGGATATGTGGATACCAAGGGACACATGACATAACATGAGGCTGTATGTACACATTGGTACCCAACATACATGTTGAGGTCTACCATCAATGCATCAATGTGGTACTGACGGGATAGTATGTATAGTAAATGTGGGTGACTATGCCATAGCCGGCTTACTGCTATACAGCATGTATCAGACAACAGGTATCTGTCTGTATGATACCCTTGTGTAGGATATGAGTCCCATCCAGCGAATGCATTGCAGGCCAATGCATGCATTCCCAGATGTGGATGGACACATCCCTAGTGTGTTTGCATGTACCTAAGGAGGCTATATGCCAAACAGGTGTGGTCCCAGGAATGGGTGGCGGTCAATACCACTGGTTAGTGTTTGACTATAGTACTGGAAGGATCCAACTGTTATTGAGTTCCCTACAACTGTGTCTCCTTTGTCAGGACATCAACCAATGATTGCTTATAGTCATGCTGTTGAGGTTGTGTATACTACCAGAGCGCAAATCATTAATAGATATTAACAGTATCACCCACAGCATAGTGTCAACCTTTGTCATACACACATGTGGACCCATGTTAGTACATAACTGTAGTAGAGTGCATACTGGCCATTGAAAGTTACTATGAGATGTTAACAATGTGTACAACAGGGTATGCCACACATCCCATGTGTCCACCATGCACGTACATGCAGACAGTGCACACCCACCATGTTCACAGATGTACACTTGCTAATCTGTACTGCACACATCACACACGTACTGTCCACTAACTAACACATGCTGGCAACACAGTACACTTCAGCCAAGAGGCACATGGGTGGACAACACATGCACAGACCTAACAGTGGTGTAAACAATGCTACACTGATGATCACAGTTGTGATGCATAATGCCTGCTCAGACATACCTACAAGGATGTCATTACACTTTCCTGTTGACAACTTGCTTATATTGCTACACTGCTATAATGTCACCCTGTGCATCAGCACCATGTTAGCCTGTCCCTGCATCAATGTTACAGATGACAGGAGGCGACACAGGTATCATCATATGCACAGGGTGTGATGTTGTTTGCCAGAGCCTGACTTTGACCCATCCAATCAACATGTCTGTGTGTGTGTGTGTGTGTGTGTGTGTGTGTGTGTGTGTGTGTGTGTGTGTGTGTGTGTGTGTGTGAGGGTCAACAGTACAACATGGGCCAACGCTGATGTAATGTGTGTGTGTATGTGTGAGCCCTAGTTGTTTGGTTGATGTGTGTGTGTCTGCATGCACACAGCTCCACCATGTGGCTGCCATATACGGTAGTTTGTGGAACAGCCACAGACTGTACCTGCTAGGCTGTACAGATCACTGTCTCTGGCCATGGACACAGTACCTGTGCCTGGCAGAGGTGCTACGGACAGTATTGGGTACCAACCCCGACTGGGTACTGTCATCAGAGGTAGAGGTATGACGACTAGACCCATGTCCCTGCTGGGACTGGCCAGAGCCACGTGCACATGGTCTACTGGGACAGTCAATGGACAGGCCAGCCCCAGCATGGCAGGGGCTGGTACTGCCACTATGGGAGCGGCTGTGAACTGTGGGCCATCTGTGACTACTGCCAGCTGTTGCTGTTGCTGGCATGCGTCCGCGTCGACATCATAACCATCACACATGGTCCTGGCTCATGGAAGACATATTTTGGAGGGCAGCTACTGTCTCCCCCCCAACGTCTATCAATGACCTTGGTGTAATTCCGGATGGCACTGGCAAGGCCACGGATGCTGTCATTGATAGCGGTGTAATGGGCCCTCTGCGCCCTAAGTCCCTGTCTGGTTCCATACTTGGCTGAGCCTGCATTACAGTCTGGAACATACTGGACGTTGTAAGACCTGTGAGGGCAAGTCTGTCAGGTGCTCCCCCGAGAACTCCTGGACCTCCACCTATGTGGTACCATTCCAGGAATCTGGCTATGGCTGCTGTGAGGGGATGCAAGTTCATAGGTTCATAGGTTCATACTAGGCTATCTGCCCTAGGGCATTTATAAGCCTAGCCAGAGTGTGTTTGGCTTTCGCCACCCATTTTAAATTAATTTTGCTATGCCCTTTTTTGAGGTTAGTATACTGTGCTTCTGTCTAACAGTGACACAGAAGTGATACCCGGGGTAAACCTACTATCTCCCATCCACTCATCAAGATTCCTCTTGAAGAGAGTCAATGAGGGACTCTGCCTAACCTGGACTGGGATTTTATTCCAGAGTATAGGGAGCCTCTGGGTTATGAATCTGTCCCTCCAGCATGTCCTATTTATTTCAGTGCTGAGGTTCAAGTCTCTCGAGTGCGTAGCTCAATGGGATTTGGATTTTCTGTGGTGCAGCATGTCCATTAATTCCGAGTTGGACATGGCTTTATACGTCAGGCACAGATCGCCCCTGAGCAGGCGGTATGCTACTGAGTAGAGCTGGAGTTTCTTTAACCAGGCAGCATATGGCATCTGTTTGCGCCCTTTGATCCTCTTGGTGAGGTACTTTTGGGGTCTTTCCAGTTGCTGCAGGTGTCTGCTAAGGTACATCCCAAAAGGGGCATTGTACTCAATTATGGGCCTGATGATGGATGAGTAAAAACGTACGATGACCTCCCCTGATCTAGATGTGAATCCCTTCATGATTAGGTGGGCTATATAAAATGTTTTTCTAGCCACTTTGGCCACATGGTTGTGAAATGAGAGATTGCTATCAACTTGGGTCCCCAGGTCCCTAAATACTTCTTCCATACTTAATGGATTATCACCTATGTGGTAATTTCTGGGCACTTTATTTTTGCCAAAGGGGATGACTATACACTTTTTGGCATTTAGCTTGAGGCCATGGCTCTGGCACCAGTTGTATGTTTCTATGCGGCCCTTTTGTAGGATGCTTGTGTCAGCTGGAGAGTCTATTATGGCGCCCAGTTTGCAGTCATCTGTGAACTTGGTCAGCCACAGTCCTTCCATGTTAGCCTGTACCTCAGAGAAATATATACCGAACAAGCGAGGTCACAGGACTGAGCCTTGTGGGATGCCACTTGTAACTGGTTTGGAGTCTGACATGGCTCCAGCAATTCTAACCATGTGGGTTCTGTCCTTGAGCCAGTTTGCAACCCATCTAGTGACATAGGGGTTTATATTTAAGCTGGTGAGCTTATCTACAATGCCCGAGTGGGGTATTGTATCGAAGGCTTTTGCAAGGTCCAGGTAGGCTGTGTGGACCACCTTCCCCTCGTCATTGGCCTTGGTGACTGTTTCAAAGAAATCGACCAGGTTTAAGAGGCAGGATCTGCCCTTAACAAAGCCGAACTGGGTAGGATCCAGTGTCTGTAGGTCCCCAATATCTTTATTCATGAGGTCTATGATGATCCTTTCCACAGCTTTGCAGACCAAGCTAGTCAAGCTTATGGGGCGGTAGTTGCCAGGATCCATTGAGGCACCACCTTTGTGGAGAGGGACCACTGTTGTTGTACGCCACTCTTTGGGTACATATCCTGTAGTAAGGCTGAGATTGAACAGTAGTTTTATGTCTGGGTTTAGTTCTTCTTGGAGTTCATGTAGGACGCAGCCCGGGACACCGTCTGGTCCCATTGATGCTGTGTTTTTTGCTTTGGAGAGGGCGGCTCTTACCTGAGCATCTGAGATGTCAGGGGGGGCAGCACTCTGCTGGGATAGATATTTTCCCTTTTGGTGGGGAAGGGTGGGAGAGGTTTGCGCTGAACCTGTCAGCTAGGATGTTGGCAATGTCTGTGGGTTCAGTGTAATTTTTGTCATTTTGGACTATATCTGAGCATATCTGGGAATTCCCACCCAGTTTCCTAACATAACTAAAGAAAGCCTTGTGATTATCCTTAGTGTCCTGTGCAATTATTCTCTCGAAGCTGGCCTTAGACGATTATATGAGTGCCCATAGTTTTTTGCTAATACTGATCAGAGATGCCTTCCCTTTTTGGGATTTTGCTCTATCATGTAGTAGCTTCCTCCTTCTATTGTATAGTTTGTTTATGGCTGGGGTTCACCAGACAGGATGCCTAACTTTGGAGGATTGGGTCTTGGTTTTATTTGGGATTGCATGATCCATGCATTCCTGAAGGTGTTCATAGAATGCGTTTATAAAGGATTCTGCGGTCTGGGCCATATTTTCCACAGGCCCGGGGGCTTTGAAGGATTCCACCTCGGTTTTGAGGAGTGTGAAATTTGCTTTAGAGAAGTTTTTCACTGTGGTTTTCTGGGCAGGGGGTGGGGTCGGGATGTGAATATCTAGTGAGATTAGTTTATGGTCTGAGCTTACCAGTGAGGGATACACTTCTGGTCTGGAGCATAGAGTCCCCATGTTGGTGATGATCAGGTCCAGTATATTTTCCCCTCT
Source organism: Protopterus annectens (assembly GCF_019279795.1). Taxonomy (NCBI): domain Eukaryota; kingdom Metazoa; phylum Chordata; order Ceratodontiformes; family Protopteridae; genus Protopterus; species Protopterus annectens. Next base: position 1,937,542,704 of record NC_056726.1, read on the forward strand.
TGTGGGAGTGGCAACAAGTTGTTCCATAGCATTTGAGTTTATAAATTCTAGGAACCTTTGGGCTAGGGTGTTGTAGCTAGAGTAATGCTCCCAGTCTATGTTAGGGTAGTTGAAGTTGCCCAATATAATGGTGTTTGGAGAGACCTTCATATTTTCCAGTGTTCTCAGGAAGGCCGAGTGGGGTTCCTGGGTTTGGGAGGGTGGTCTGTAGCAGGCTATAAACTGGAAGGCAGTTTTACCCACTGTTAGTTGCACATGGATAGTCTCTAATGCTTCGTGCTGTGCCACCAACGTGGAGGTGTGGGTATCTTTGACGAATATTGATACTTCCCCTCCTTTTGTGGTTTGGTCCAAGTTTTGGGGCCGAAAAACATGGTATGAGGTATAACCTGGTAGTGCTGGGGTGCTCTCGGGAGCCTTGAACCAGGTTTCTGTTACTGCACAGATATCGATGTTCTCCATGCTAAGGAGAGTTTTGAGTGTGTGCATTTTGAGGTTTAGACTTTTGGCGTTGAGTAGCATTACTCTTAGTTTCTTATCCCTTGTGGTACCTATGGAGGTGGGTTTGTCTTTTGAGCCTTGCCTAAAAATGGCACTATGGGGGTGGCAAGATCCTTTGCCAATATCCGAAAGCCCAGGGGTGACAGGTGCAAGCCGTCCCTAGCGAAGCATTGTGGCTTGTCGAGCATGTCATCCCAAGCAGACAGGCATTGGATCCCCTTTGAATGACACCAATACTTAAGCCAATTGTTGAAATTGATCATCTTGTCTTCATATTGTGGCATCATTCTTGGTGAGGGTAAGATGCTACTCAAGGTCAGGGTCATACCGGCCTGGGCTACATACTCAGAGAGCTCCTCTATGTCTCTTTTCATGTAGTCCAGGGAGGTACGTCTCAGGTCATTCACACCAGCATGGACAATGACCGAGTTATATTTGTACTTGCCTTGGAGTGACCTGAGTGCTTGCGTTATGTGGCGGATCCTAGCGCCCGACAGGCAGCTCACTGTGACCTTCTCCTTGTTCAGCTTCGTGAGCGGGACGTCAGTGTGCCTGACGATAGAGTCACCTATTACAAGTGTATCAGGTGTGTTGTTTAGCCTCACTGTAAAAGTAGCTGACTCCAAATCCAGTTCCAGACAAGTGACAAGTGGAGTACCTCCCAGGACCACTCTTGTTTGGCATCTACTTCTCTGAAGTACAGGCCAACACTAAGGGACTCTGGATAACAAAGTTTGCAGATGACTGCAAACTGGGAATCATTATTGAATCCCCAAATGATGTGGATACTCTACAAAAGGGCCTTACAGAAACAGATGCTTGGTGGCAGAGCCATGGGCTCAAGCTCAATGCCAAGAAATGTATAGTTATCCCCTTTGGGAAAAAACATGTATCCGTGAATTACCATATAGGTGACAGTACACTAAACACCGAAAGTTTGATAAGAGACTTAAGGACACAGGTGGACAGTGGTCTCACCTTCGATAACCACATCGCCACAACAGTCAGGAAATCCTTCTTCGTGGCACACCTCATCACTAAGGGCTTTTCATCCAGAAAAAAGGAGGTCATTGTCCCACTGTACTCATCCCTCATTAGACCCATTATAGAATACAATGCTCCGTTTGGTATGTACCTCTCAAGACATCTGCAACAACTGGAAAGGCCACAGAAATACCTCACTAAAAGAATCACAGGCCTAAAGCAGATGCCCTATGCTGACCACCTTAAAAAACTCCAGCTATACTCTGTCACATATTGTCTATTCAGAGGCGATCTTTGCTTAACATACAAGGCCATGTCAAACCCAGAGCTGTTGGACATGCTACACTTAAAGAAATCCCAGTCCCTTAGAGCCACACGCTCCAGGGATCTAAACCTTGTCATCACAATAAACAAAACATGCTGGAGGGATAGGTTCCTGACCCAGAGACTCCCCAGACTCTGGAATAGATTGCCCATACATGTCAAGCAGAGTGCCTCTTTGGTCCTCTTCAAAAGGAACCTTGACGATTGGATGGGAGAAAGGAAATTCACCCCGGGGATCACGTCAGTCACCCTGCTAGACAGGGGTCCAGGGAAGTAAATAGTGTGGGAAGAAATAGCCAGGGAATTGTTATGGATAGGCTTGTATAGGCCTTAGGGCTGATAGCCTTGTACCAACCTATGAACCTATGAACCTATGAACCTTAAGGGTTGTGACTGTTCGGCACACTGACTTTGTGAGCTGTGTGTTGCACATGTTTTGTTTTGGGGTAGCGGTTGCTTGGGTGTCTGCTTTGGAGGTCTCTGCTGCTTAGGCCAATTTTTATTTAGAGCCTCCAAGTATGTTTTTGTGTGTTTATGTGTTTGGTTTGCTGTCGTGGTAGGTCTATGTGAGACTGGAGTTGTAGTGAGTGTGGTTTCCTTCTCCTCCTGACTGGTTAAGCCAGTACTGAGTTGAGAGAGCTTAGCCTCCAGTTTGGCTATATGGTTGCATCTCTCACATGTGTTGGAATTTGTTGGGAGGAGGAGAGGGTTGTCTGTGTACATGACGCAGTTGAAACATTGCCTCAAGATTCCCAGATTCACCAGCTGGACTGGAGAGGAGATTGTCAACTGACCTTTGGACATGCTAGAATAGTATTGGGAATTCCTTTATAATTGAAAAAAAGGGCCAATGGGGAACAAAGTACTCAAGGGGAGTTTGTGAGGGTGTAGTGCTTTTAATTTTTTAGTGCTGACTTATATAATTGCTTTAGTGAGCAAGTGCCAGGCTTTAGAGTGGGAATAGGGTGTTTATTATGAGAACTAGATCAGTTCTAAGGGAAAACGTGAAGAGCAGACTTTGTGGAGCAGAGAATGGTTTAAACCCAATTAAGCGCCGCTGCCTGATGCCACGCTATGTGCAAAATCACGCAAAGCCGCGCTAAAGTGGGTTTTATACAGGGGGACTTGAAAGAGCTAGAAATTGGCCCAAAACGGCCAATAGACTACCAGATTCTTGTGCTGGCAACACTCCTCCAGGGATAGATAGGCTGCTCCAAGCTCCCCACTGCCACTGGTCAACAATGAATCCTCCCTTTATCCAAGAAAGGAAATGGGCAACACAGGAACTTTCCAAAAGTCCAGAATACAGCAAAGCCTGTATTTGGACTACTCTAGGTCAGGAAAGACGGGAAACAAGGATAATTTTTTTTTTTTTTTTTGCAACAAACAGCAGGAAAATGCAATATATATGTAACACAGGCTAGCGCACTTGAGTGTGTAGCCTCAACAGGTAAAAGCAGCAGACAGGACAAACGTTAAAAGTGCAGATGCAAAAACAACTTTAAACAGTTTAAAACAGTTCAAGAAGCAGAAATACTTGCAGTTTAGCTAGATCGGACAGTCGCCCAGGTAGTAGAAGGAAAACAAACACTTTTATCAGGTTAGCAGTCACTCTTTTAGCCTCTCTGCTGCTAGCACCACTCTGCAGGACCACAAGGAGCTTGGCTGAGTAGTAACAAGTGCAAAAACCGCGCCAAAGTGGGTTTTATACAGGGGGACTTGAAAGAGTTAAAAATTGGCCCAAAACAGCCAATAGACTACCAAATTCTTGTGCTGGGAACACTCCTCCAGGGATAGATAGGCTGCTCCAAGCTCCCCACTGCCACTGGTGAACAAAGAAGCCTCCCTTTATCCAAGAAAGGAAATGGGCAACACAGGAACTTTCCAAAAGTCCAGAATACAGCAAAGCCTGTATTTGGACTACTCTATGTCAGGAAAGATGAGAAACAAGGATAATTTTTTTTTCTTTTTTGCAACAAACAGACTACCAGATTCTTGTGCGGGAACATTCCTCCAGGGATAGATAGGCTGCTCCAAGCTCCCCACTGCCACTGGTCAGCAAAGAAGCCTCCCTTTATCCAAGAAAGGAAATGGGCAACACAGGAACTACCAGATTCTTGTGCTGGGAACACTCCTCCAGGGATAGATAGGCTGCTCCAAGCTCCCCACTGCCACTGGTGAACAAAGAAGCCTCCCTTTATCCAAGAAAGGAAATGGGCAACACAGGAACTTTCCAAAAGTCCAGAATACAGCAAAGCTTGTATTTGGACTACTCTAGGTCAGGAAAGATGGGAAACAAAGATACTTTTTTTTTTTTGCAACAAACAGCAGAAAAATGCAATAAATATGTAACACAGGCTAGCGCACTTGAGTGTGTAGCCTCAACAGGTAAATGCAACAAACAGGACAAACTTTAAACTACAAGCGCAAAAGCGCGCTAAAGCTGGCTTTAAAGCAGGGGGTTAGAAAGAGATAGGAAATGGCCCAAAACGGCCAATACGCTACAGGTCACTGGGCTGGAACCACTCCTCAAGGGACAGATAGGCTGCTCAGAGCTCCCCACTCTCACTGGTGAACAAAGAAGCTTCCTCCTATCCAAATAAGGATATGGGAAACACAGGAACTATGACACAGCCCAGAGATCAGCAATACCTAAAGACTGGACTATTCTCGTTCAGTAAAGGTGGGAAACAAGGATTTTTTTTTTTTTTTTTTTTTTTTTTACAAAGTAGCAGAAATTAGGTACAGAAACACATTAAATGCTTTAATTTGGCTAGCACACTTGAGTGTGTAGCCTACCAGTTAAACTAAGCAAAAACAAACTTTAAAAGTGCAAAAAAACTCAGAAATACAGGCAGGAATGCAATAAAACAACTTTGCAGAGCTTATTTAGTTAAAGAAACAGAGAAGTCTATATATACAGAAAAACAGCTAAAACACACAAACACTTCAGATGCACTGCAACCTAGAGCACTTGAGTTGTAGCAATATTAAGGCAATGAGCTAATGACACTAGACTGGGAGGAGTGTCACAGATCAAATTTACAGTAGGGGTGGGCAACTGCAAAGCCACCAAGTATAAGAGCCAGACACCAACTGGGAGGGAGGTTGGGGACAATAGCCTACAGACAGTAGCACTAGAGAAAGCACAAACAGATAAAGATTTGTAAAGATACAGAATTATTTTAACTGCAGACAAATCAGTTACTTGTGCAGATTAGTTAATAGCAATAAAATACACGAAGACTAAAAAGCAGACAATAAAAGTGCTATATATTAATTGTTAAAAACAATAATCTGTAAAAATAATCGATAAAAAAACAGGATACTTATATATCTCAGCTAACAGCTGCGGTCAACAACTTATCCACTCTGCTCAGTGTGTATAGATAGAAACCCTATCAAAGTTAGGGCTTAAATACCAGAAGAACAACTTTTTTTTTTTACAAGAACACAAAAGAACCAGCCCCCACTCAGCAGACTATTAACACAATCTAGCAAAGTTAAAGAGGTTTCAGCTAGAAACAATAGCCTACAGACAGTAGCACTAGAGAAAGCACAAACAGATTAAGATTTGTAAATGTGCCATGGGTACCACAATCTTCCGGTCAATGCCACCTGTATGCTGTCCCTCGCCTATGGCCATTGGTGGTGAGGGATGTATTGACAGTATGAGTGTGCGCATAGATGGGGTTGAACGTTGTGTACTGTCGATTGGCAGACCAACGACAGACCCTGTCAAACCTTCCTGTGCCATCACAATACCTGTCTCATCATCACCACTATTCGTGGCAGTGGCTTCAGGTACCCTGCTGCTTTCGGCCACTCCTAACTCAGCACCTGTGAGTGGAAGACAGGAAACACATTTTACAGTCTGTACATGATGCATGCACACATGCACACATGCACACATGAACACATGCACACATGAACACATGAACACATGCACACATGCACACATATACACTCTTCACTACAGCACATACACACACACCAGCAATCCAACACATACTCTATAGTGGGTGAAGGTGGGTGTCAGTATCACAAGGCAAACAGTGTCAGCATGCAGAATATGTGTTGCACAAGACCATGCAGTGCAAGTGTAGACACCCCTATTTCATGGAAGTGTACATTGCTTTGATGCAACTGTATAGTTGTTCAGTGATTGGCTACACCCTGGAACACAATGTGTACCTGGACACAACATTGCTGTGCAAGTATCATCAGCTCTGCAATGCCCTGTGCACCATCACTCACAGGTATACATGCCATGGCTGCATGTGTCATCTGTGTGACACATATATTTCCATGTCTGAGTACAGTGTCTGTGTCCATAGCAGATAATAGTGGGCACAGGTGTAGCACATGCATGCTATGTACACACACAGGATGAGTGGTGCATGTTGACGTGAAGGAATCCCAATGCTCAACATGGCCAGTGTACAGTGGTTATGGTGAGTGTGGGACATATTGCAGATATGTCGGTGCCAGCCATGGCATGGCATGCTACACAACTGCAACATTCAACACCACACATACCCAATGTGTTTCATGTGACCTATACACCCACTAGCATTCCATGACATATATGTGACACTTTGTTCGGGTGGCGACTGCTGTGCATATTGTGTACACTGGCATATATAAGCACACACACACACAACATGCTATGCATATTGTGTATAGGTGCAGATGTTTGCACACACACAACATTGAGGTGCACAGTGATGACTGCCCTGAGTAGTACTGTGGTCACTGTAACTGGATGGGGTGTAGTACCCTGTGCCATCATCATCATGCATCTTGTGGTCACTCACAGCTACTAATGTGTGCAAGACCACCGCCTGGCATGCTGTACCTGAACTACAGTACCGTGGTTATGTTCACAATTACACAGTCACTTTGTACATGGGTGTGTGAGGTGCCCAATAGGGAGCATTGTCTAACATGACTGTGTTATGTGTTGAAGAGTGTTGCACAGCCCCATGGTAGGCCTCTACCCCTGAGGTACATCATGTGTGTGTGCATAATATGTGGGATACTGAAGTGTGACCTTACAATGGGTGTGTGGTAATGCCAAATGTAGCATGTTTTCATGTACTGCGTATGATAAATGTGTTCTGTTGTGTACAGCTGTAGCAACTATGCATATCCAATGTGCACTACAGTGTTGCCACAAATGTGTCTGCTGCTCTGTGAATTGCATGTGATTGAGGCAGCTACTGACTTAACTGAGATGTTTAATGTCTTACAGCAAACATGCACAGCATGCATTATGCGTAGGTGTGTTACGTGTACATAGCCTACACCTCACCTATGACATGCACATGTCATTACCAATATTAAAGTGTTAACACACTCACCAGCATGTATCGTCTGCCCTGCTGTCACACCAAAGGGACCTACAAGAATATGACACAGTTTGTCAGTGGCCACAACTGTGGCATTGCTACTGTGAGTGTGCTAAACTACAGTAGAACAACTGTCAACAGTCACAGGTGTGCAGATACTATTCCAAATATCTGTATTGCACACAATGGGCAGCACAACTGCTGAACTCACAGTACACATCTCACATATGCATATTCTAACAATACAGGTAACAGTAGTCTACAGCAAGGGCATATTACCTGCATGCTCCATGTCATCATGCTGGGTGGCTCCGGCCTCCATGATGACACATGTGTTATGCTGTTGCTGCTGTAGGCCAGGAGCCACCATGCTTAGGAGCAGTTTCTCCACTCTGGTGAGGGGGGATGTATGGCCACCCCACCACCTGTTGCAAGCTGTTGTCTATTGATATCAGACGCATGCCACCGGATATGTCTAATTAAATCACTGCAGTGATGGCGTACCTGCTCATATGTCCAGTTATGAATGCCTATGTCATTTACCCGACGAAAAAGGTCTTGCCACAGTGCAGTACGCTCATGCTGGTGCTGGCTGGCCCTGGAAAACAGCAGTGTATAGTGCTGCACCAGGCTATGTATTTCCTGTTCCTCTGCAGCTGTATATGATGGATTTTGTTGATGAGCCATAACCCTGGAAGACAATTAAACGATATGTGTGAGCAAGTCATGTGGCACACTTAACATTATTGAGTACAGACATCATTTAACTGCCATATATAGCATCTGTTTGTCTGTCAGAGGATACACACATTCAATACCACATATCAGTGCTCAGCCCACAACTGGCTGACAGTGCCTGCCACACTCCATATAACAAACCAGTATACACCGGTACTCGGCACACTGTTTGGGATACAATGCACAACATCGCTCGGGGGTATATATCAAGCTAATGCATGAAGACATATGTCATCCAATGCATTGAATGTAAAGAACATTTACAGTATTACCAGTAAACCACCCTAGTCGTTGATGCCATACCCCTACCTAACATATGTACACAGTTGTTAATATAGCTGGCATACTGCTGTAACACAGTATGCATGTTGCTAGGTACACACACATACCTTGTAACACACATGTGATTGCGGGCATGGCACAGGCATCATTACACACACATCAGACATACATACAACACACAAATGTATGCCGACACAGATGAGCATTACCTGTGTACCTTACAGTACTGTGTGCCCCTACTTACAGATGCCTATGCCTGAGGTATGTAATCTTTGCAGACTACAGGAAACACACAAGACGGTGTTACCAGGGAATGTGAACATACACCATACTGTGCTGTTTAGGCCTACAGCTTCAGGTAGTACAACAGTTCATATGTGAGCGGGATTCACCAGCAGTACCACTTACTGAGCATGCATGTATTGCTTCAGCCTACAATGGGACACCACAGTCGTACACAAGGAACTACGTCACAACACATGCCATCCTACTATGTCTGCATCCCAATAACTGACACATCTTTCTCTGGCCTCACACCTAGGACACAAGCTACCATGACAGAAACAACCTCACACTAAGCTATCACACCTTTACAGACCTTGCACACATTCACTGTCACACTCATTCCACCTCACGTAACAGGTATTGCACTGAGTACATGTATGTGTGCCTTGTGTCATAGGTAGGTAATACGCTATTAGCCCTAGGGCCTAGAGCAGCCTAGCCATATGCTACCCTGGCCTTTGACACACATGTAATGTGATTTCACTTGCTCCTGTCAACCGGATACACAGAGGTGACTCCCAGGACATATTACCTATCTCCCAAACAATCATCAGGGGTATGTATGACATCTGCTAATGAAGAGCCTTGTTTGTTAATGCTGGGTGGTTTAGTCCAGAGTATGGCATATTTGTGGATAGGAATCTGTACCTCCAGCATGTGCTGTTTAGTGAGGTGGTGAGGATTAGGGCCCTAGGTCATGCAGCCCGGAGGGATTGTGAGGTGTTGACATTGTGGTTGGCTGACTGCTATGGATGTGACATACCTCTGTATGTCCAGCAGAGGTAACCTCTGGGTGGGTGGTATGCAACACACTCTAGATGTGGTTTTGTGAGTCAGTCTGCACAGGGCATGTGTTTGAGGGCAGTATTACTCTTTGTGAGGTATGTCTGTGGCCTTTCCACTTGCTGTAGTTGTCATGTGAGGTACATACCACGTGGGGCATTGTGATGAGTAGAGGGGAACACTGACCTATATTTCCCTAGATGACACACCTTTTGTGATGACACGTACCACGTAGACAGATTACAAGACTAGTGTGGCACTGTGATTATCAACGGGGAGGCTACTGTCCACCTGTGTCCCATGTTCCCTTCTGACACCTTCAGTGTTAGGCAGGCTACCACCTATGTGGTAGTTACTGGGTAAAGTGTTTTTGAATGGGGTATGGCACTGCAATACCAAAACTGGTGTTCAGTCCATGCCTTGGTCAAGAGGCACCTGTTGCAGTACGTATGATCCCGTGTCTCCCTCTCTCTCTCTCTCTCTATATATATATATATATATATATATATATATATATATATATATATATATATATATATATATATATATATATATATATATATATATATATATATATATATATATATATATATATATATATATGCACATATCTATACATAGCTATAAATATCTATACATATCTATACATATCTATATATGTCTATATATATCTATATATATCTAGATATATCCATATATATATATATATCTATATATATCTATATGTATATATATATATATATATATATATATATATATATATATATATATATATATATATATATATATATATATATATATATATATATATATCTATATATGTATGTATGTATATATATCTATATCTATATATCAATATCTCTCTCTCTCTCTCTCTCTCTATATATATATATATATATATATGTATACATACATATATATATATATATATATATATACATATATATATATATATATACACACATACATGTATACATCCAGTCTTGTACATATAAATGCACATATAGGCACATATACTGCCCACTTCTCATGGTTGGAATGTCAATTATGCAACAGTTGTGAGACATATGGTTATGTAATAATATTGCACAGTGTTGTGCAGAATGCATTTTGCTGTCCTCAGGCAATATAGCTGTAGTAGGCCTCACTGCCTATACCTCAATCCCACAGCATTTAACCACCACATGACATATACTGGCACTGCTTGCTGTCTGCAATGCCACACACTAAAACCTACATACATATGTGCACATGGCAACCTTCAAAAACATATTTATGTCCAGCCTTCACTAACAGTTGTAGTATGTCCCTTGTCCTATGCACATGTGCATATACATATAAATACAGACTGCTGCCACATATGGATGATTCACAGTATGTAGAGTATCCTTAAGACACATCATTCGGATGCCAGCAAATACATATCTGTTACATACCTTACCTTTGTATTCCTCACCTCCGTCTGGTGTAGCTGTTGCTTTTTTTTTTTTTTTTTTTGGGGGGGGTTTGGTTTTCTCTGTGTGTTGGTCTTTTTTTTCAGTGTCTGTCTCTTACAGCCTGTTTGTCTCCGTTTTTCTGTCTGTCTGTCTCTGTCTGTGTCTCTCACTCTTTCTCTCTCTCTCTCTCTCAGTTGGTGCAATGATATTATTGCATGTGTGGACAGCAAGTACATGCTGCTTTTCTAGGTATCTGCACATGTGCAAGTGATGGCCTCTGCACCAATTGGTGCCCACCATTTAGTAATTGCATGCAGCCTGCTGTGTGGTAATTGCAGTACTCACTGTGATTGCAGGACACTGCTATAAAATGCTCGGTTAGGTAGGAGTAGCCCTTTCAGTTGTGCAAGGTGGGGCCCTTGCTTGTTTGCTGTGGACACTGTTGTCTCAGTCAGAAGGTTGGTATATGTCTCATATCTGAAGCTAGGGTTGTAGCCAGTGATATGCATGTTGTACTGAAACCTGACTGTTGCTTCTTCCACTGCACTCTTCTCAGTGTGTAAGTTTACTCACACCTCCTAATGCTAACACTGGATACATGGGAGTATGTACTTTCTTTTCGAAATAAAGAGTTAACTGGCATACAACAGTAGTTATTGCAATGTGTTCCTATGGCTTTCCTATTTTCCCTTTACATTCACTCATTGTAATGCATGATATATTTCTTACAGCACCAAGTTATTGTATATCTGCTGTGGCTTAGTTGTACTTCATACAGACTGGTGAGTTCAACATGTGAGGTTCGAGATTGACACGGGTATTTTATTTTGCTGCTGAGTAGAACAAGGGCCCTGCCATAGAGTGACTAAGGCACTTTTAAGCAGTTGTAAGCGGGTTTGCGTGACGCTTAGCTAAGCGCACACATGCGCACACTGGTGCAGACCTGCCTACTACTGTTTACACGTGCTTACTCTCGCTAACCCTCGCACTCATTTCTTTGACAGAAAAATAAATGGGGAGATAGGAATGTGGTGATAAAGGGTGCACAAAGAGGGGAGGACAGCAGGGAACCAGCTCGGGCTGTACAGCATGGGTGTGGGGAAGGCCCATAGCTGCCCGTTTCTTTACCAGCAACAGCTGTGCATATGCAATACATTAGGAGTGAAATTTGAAACCTTCCACCCCTGAGAGAGGGGTGAGGACAACTAAGTATGCTGTACTACCAATTATGAATATCAGGCACATGCACTGTTTGTGAACTGCTTTACTGTCATTAGTATGTTACTCACTTCTGAACAGTTTGTGGTTTGTTTGTGTTGACATTAGCACAGTCTGCTCAGGACAACTGGACATATTTCAGTACTGTGTATGCCTACCTACACCCGTGGCTGTGCCTGACTACACAGGTATATGGTAATTTTGGGTAGGGGTGCAGAACTGCTGAGAGCATTATTTATTATTGTGTGCTGTTTATCTTACAGAACATGCAGAGTTGCTGTGTACCTGTTAGTCTATAAAGGCTAGTAGTTTGTCTCAGTAGCTCCCACCTGTGGACATATCCAGATGGTAGACAGAGGTTAGCCTAGTATCCTTTAACTGTGCACCACACCAGTCTTTTCAGCACCTGAACAATGGCATTGTCACAGATGGTTGCTAGCAGTACATGGCTACATCCTTTGATATTTCTGTGGTGTACTCCTACATACGTTGCTGCTTGTGGAATCCATTCTACAGCTATTTGCTGAGTGTGTAACAGCAGACAAGCTGATATGCCTGTGTATTTCTGACACTTCCAGGCCTCAGATACTCTCAGTTAATATTTGAACAGCCTCAGGGAAAGGTACATATGAGTGGGATACACCTGTGATATATTTCAGATATTTTGCTGTTGAGACTTTGGGGGATTCGGAGCATATGTATTACTACACCTTTTCTGATGTGCAAGCAGTGTCTACTCTCACTTATTGACATTTTTCATTAAGTGAGATTCACCACCTTTCTGCCTACTGTTAGTACATTTCATATGGAGTCAGAGGGGCACAGCTAACATTTGTTTGCAAATCAGGGACATCCATGTAAATCAGTCACAGTTGGGAGGTCTGGCCTCTGACCTATTCAAATATGCCAGTGTTTATCCTGCTCTGATACTGTGTGGGGTTTGTAAGGTGCTACTGTAACATTATTCCCTACTAGCATGGCTGGTTCTCTTTTCAGAGTCATGTCATGCAATTCCACAACACTTGCTGGTTAAGGGCCACAGAACAAGATTTGTGTTATGCCATTCCTATTCTCCCTTTACATTCACTCATTGTAATGCATGATATATTTCTTTCAGCACCACATTATTGTATATCTGCTGTGGCTTAGTGGTACTCCATGCAGTCTTGTGAGTGCAAGGTGTGGGGTAGAGACTGACAGGGGTATTTTATTTTGCTGCTGAGCAGTACAAGGGCCCTGCCATAGAGTGACTAAGGCACTTTTAAGCAGTTGTAAGCGGGTTTGCACGACGCTTAGCAATACTAAGCTATGCACACACATTAGCACACTCGCTTAAATCCTCTTACTACCGCTTAAAAGTGCTTACTCCCGCTAACCCCCGCACTAATTTCTTTTAAAGAAAAGAAAATGGGGAGATAGGAAAGTGGTGAAAAAGGGGGCACAAAGAGGGACACACAGTAGGTAAACAAGCTCGGGATTTGCAGGACGGGTGTAGGGAAGGTCCATAGCTGCCCATTTCTTTAACAGCAACAGCTGTGCATATACAATGAATTTGGAGTGAAATTTGAAACCTTCCACCCCTGGGAGAGGGGTGAGGACAACAAAGTATGTTGTACTGCCAATTATAATTATCAGCTTACATGTTTGTCCGATGGACATGTGTGCAAAATGGGCAGCTATGTATGGGGCGTAATTTTTTTGTGGGTACAGATTGCCCTTTTTTTTTTTTTTTTTTTTTCAGGTGGGAGTAGGAAGTGAGGTAGAGGAAGTAGGTATGTCCGGGGAGGTAGGTTGGGAAGGTAAACAGACAAGACAAAGATGCATACGGGGCGGTGTATGACACATGGGGTGGGTGAACACAATTGACGGGGTCAGATGTTTGGAAATCGCAAGCCCATGAGCCCACAGATGGTTACAGTGGAACTGAGATCCCCACCCATGGGCATTCACCACTGAACCTTCACAACCCCGAGGGTGGCTGTACTGGGGGCTGCATAGGACAGGCAGGCTCACCCATGAGACGTGCCACTCTCGCCTCAAGCTGGCGTAGGGGATCAGCAACTGTACGCTGGATCTCCCTACGCACCACAGCCCGGACCCTTCGAAGGGTGACAGGTGGCCCTTCTCCGCCCACACTTGCACGGGGGGATGAGCCCCATCCCCTGCAGCGCTTCCACCTGAATGTGGCACAGGACCAATGGAGGAGGGGAGCCCGGGCTGGGCACCAGACCTGCTGGTGCCAGGTGCACTCGCCGGCTGAGGAGGGACAGGTGGGTCCGCTGGGACCAGCCTTCCCATACGTTCTGTGATTAGGTGTGTTTAATTACAACATAAGCAAAACAGCATTCCAGATTAGTTGTAACAGCATGCAATAATATTCCCATTAACCCGACACACCAAGGGTACAACAGTTGAACAGCAAGCATAACACATGCATATATTGAAGCACAGTCGTTATTCCAACAGCATGCAGGGATGTTTGGTAGCAACAGGCCACCATGATTGTGGTGTTCAAACAGGGCACATGCATCAACATGAATGCAAATATTTATAGAACAGTAGGACATATGTCCCAACAAATATTTAAGATTACACATACCCATTGAGGTGTGGAATTGCATGGTTTATGCACATACAGTAGGGTGTAGACTTGGTTAACATCTTTTAATGTCTTTTTCATCTACACTACATTCCTAGTGACCGCAAGTGTTTATCCCCTACATGTATTATTACACTTGCCACCATACATTAGGTTGTGTAATGGGTTTGGCTAGTTCAGTATATGCCTGACCTATATCTGACATACTAACTGTCCAGGATGCAGATGTTACTGCTACATATTTCTTGATTGCATTTATATTTCTTTATATACATATCTGGGATGTTTTCACATGACATTTTCACTTCAATTTATACAGAACCCTGCATTTCTTGACACACACTTACATTTTTTTTTGGAAAAATATAACATGCTACACATGTGCCAGCTTTAGTTGTTCATGCCAGCCAGTAACTGACTGTTGTGGACTGTATATATGTTTCACAGCTACTAGCACTTCCATCACCCACTTTATATGGGACTGCACAACTCTGGGTTGCCAGTACCTCTTCAAACAGTACTGTTTGTATAATGCAAGGGTACAACAACATTTCAGACTCTGTGACACAGACACACTCTGGGTTTTAGACCTTTATTAATGACATTACACACTTTTCCACAGGCTCACTCCTTTATTTGTTTTAATGGTGTATATGGTAGACATGTTCAAGACATATTATGCCTTTATTAATAGGTTAGCACACTCTTTTTTCAGGCTCACTCACTTATTTTGTATGACAGTGCCTGCAGACATATTATTCCAGACATATGTTACCTTTCTTAATGGGTTACTACACTCTTTTTCTGCCTCTCTGATGTTTTTATCTGACAGTACATGCAGAGGACTTATTCAGGCAATTTTATGACTGTATTATTGAACTACAACACTTTCTTTCATGCTCTCTCCCATATTTTATATAACAATACATGCAGAATAATCACTAACCTGCCTGGTGGTGCCGCCTTAGCAGCCTATCAGCATAGGCTTGCTGATTCATAGCACGGTCACCTGCAGCTGTAAAGTAAATGAGGGGATATTGAGACATACCTATCTGTTATACATACTCCATTATCAATTCTTACATACTGCATTCCATGGCTACATACTCAGTTGTGGGGCATCCCACATCCCACGGGCCTCCTGTATCCACTGGTTCAGGTGGTCCTGCTTTCGTCTCTTCAGGTCTGCATGGTGGTGACAGACCTGCTCACCAGTCCGTGGAATGACTGTGGCACTGGTGAGGTCACGAGCTAACCGGTTTCAAGCCTCTGGCTTGTACTCCGTCCCTTGGAACTGGCCCTGCAGGAGTCTTGTATTGTGATGGTGGACAAGGAGCCAAACCATGTATTTGGACTCCTCGATGCCCCAACGTTGCGCTTGGAAGCATGTTCCCTCTCCAACACCAGACATTCTAACTGCAGATGTGAGCTACAATCAGTTATGGTGCGTATTCCTGCCTGTGGGGCTTAAATATGCCGCATTTCTCTCACTTTTTTGTGATTGGCCATTTTGTAAAATTCTCGGCTGACTGCAGACCTGCTTAGTAATGGTTAAACTATCATTCGTAAGTATATGAATGTTAACAGTGGATGTTTCACCTATGTTGTCATGGCTTAGTGGTTCTGTACTTTGCTTCTGATGCACAGAGTCCTGGGTTTGAACCTTGTCATTCATTTTATTTTTATACTGTCCAGACAGGCTAGGGGGTGTGGCTGCATTTAAGCAACTTTGCTCTACTTTGCTCCTCGGTGCCCTACGGTGACCTGGTTGCTGCGTCTGCGCAAACACATTGCGCTAGGTAAAGCGCCATTGAACTATTGGCAACTCTATTGCACTGGGTAAAGTGCTGTTAAACTGTGGGCACCTCTATTGCGCTAGGTAAAGCGCTATTAAACTACGGGCAACTCTATTACGCTGGGTGAAGTGCTGCTTAACTGCAGGCAATTTTATATCAGGATCCTTTAAAATATTTATTTTCCTCACTGATACATTGGCCATTTCACTGCTTTTTAGTAATGTTTAAACATATTTGTCAGGTATTATCTCATATACTGATTTAAAACATAAATACAAAGGGGAGTGGGGGGACTCGAACCGTGAATGCCTTTTCTTTGTGCGAACGCTCTACCATTACGCTATTGCTATTTGATGTGATTTGCATAAACATTCTTTCTTATGCTCTTCCATGTCTGAATTGCTGAATTGCTAACTGCAGCTAAGCAATGGGCACACCCGCACACACACACGCAAATACGGGCAGCTATTTTGGGAATTTAAAAAAAATATATTTAATATTTTGCGTTTTAGAACTATGATAGGGGTCTACAATATCAGGGAGTGTAGTGTTGGGTGCAGGGACATTTGAGAGCACTCGCTCTTGTGTGTGTGCTTTTTTTACATTTGAAACACGTGCAGGGGCGTGGACATTTAGACTGCTCAGCAGTCCAACACGCCCCCTGCTTTCTTACACGGTCTGTGTAAGACTTACGGTTGAGTCAGCGTGCCCTTATGCATATTTATGGCAAGCTGACGTCATACCATTCAACTGCAGTTAAGTCTTACACGGAGGATTCGTGAATCCGGGGGTATATATTTGTTATTTCCATTTTAAATCTACACTAATCATCCAATTTTGCTAAAGTTACATTTAATATCTTTACTGTATTTCAACACAATGAATATTCCAGAACATCTAAGATTTCCAAAATTCCAGATTATTTTTTCTCCACATAGTTTCTCTGTTTGTAATCTTTCTTCATTTGTTAAAAATCTTATGTCATCTAATATAATTACATCTAAATCACATGTATTATATCACTGAAAAAAACAGTATTCTTCCTACTATATTCAAATATTATTCACATGTTCCCTTTTCCTTAAATTTATGGTTTCAGAAATGCTGCATAACTAATTACTAGGCTAGCTGACTTAATAGACCATTCTAAGCCTAGCCACATTCCCTTCCCAAAGGCGAACATCAAACACATTAACCATTATATCACCTCAACCATTAGCTGTATTATTTTTTTTCAGCCATTTCCTTTCTTTTTTGCATTTGTCCCTTTACATTTTTATGTCTTTTTCCCTTTTACCATTTTTTACAATCTCCCAATTCATGCCTTCATCATCACCTATTCCAGGGGCTTTTTCATTGGGCAGGATTCACAAAGCCTCCGTGTAAGAGTTATAACTCATACACGTAGGCTGCAGTTAAACGGAGTGATGTCAGCATGCTTTGCATATTCATGAGAGCATGCTGAATCACACCAAAGGCTAACACGGTCCGTGTAAGACAGTAGGGGGAGTGTACGTAGGCCGAGCCCTGTAAGCGGACACGCCCCCAGAAGAGGAAAAGTGCCCAAAGTAAACACCCACGACAGAGTCCACAGAAATGTGAATAAACACAACACAACACATGCCCCCACAGACTATGAACAGAAAACATATAAATAAACATGTTATATATTTTTTTTAAATTGTAAAAATGTTTAACAGTGAGCTTGTTTGCACGGGCGTGCCCGTAGCGCAGCTACAGTTAGCAGTCAGTGGGAAAGCATATAAGAACTAAATATGCAAAGTAAGCCAGGAAGCAATAGCGTAGCGGTAGAGATGTTGGCTGAAGAACAGGAATTCATGGTTCGAGCCCCCCCCCACACCAATTTTTATTTTTAGCAAAATAAGCACGAAACAAGTCCTTGACAAATATGTACACATACAACCACATTTTATGTAAAATGTAATGAAATAGCCCATTTATATTGAAGAAATGTGAGGTAACAAAAGAATAAAAAATGCCAGATATGCCCATAGCTGAGCTACAGTTTAACAGGGTGAGTGCATCTGCCCGTACGTGAGCAGTGGTTTAACTGGTGCAAAATGAGTGCCTGTAGCTGAGCAGTGGTTTAACACGCTGAATTTAAGTGCCCCTAGCTCAGCTGAGTGTAATATGCTTGCCGATAGCCAAATGAGGCTTAAACCAGCGTACCCTGTTTGCGTGGAGCTGCGCACCGTGCAAACAAGCTAACCGACGGGCAACGTTCAGCAAGCCGTATCAAAACTGCCTTTACACAGACACACTCCTCAGCATGTCTAGACAGTCATGAAAAATAAAAAGCAGTGGCCAGGTTCAAACCCAGGATACTATACATCATAGTCAAGGTACCAAACCACTAAGCCATGACAGCAGTACCTAAAAGTGCAATAATAGCTAATATATAGGAATGAATACAAACTGGAGCATGACAATGCAGGTTTACTGAAGTTGATACAATTCCAAAATGGCCAATCACAGATATGTGCAGGAAAAACGGACTATATAAGCCCCATAGGCGGGAATACACAGCATAAATGATTGTAGAACTGAACTGCAGGCAGAATGACAGGAGTAGGAGAGGGTAGTTGCTTTCGAGCACAGAGGTGGGGCATTGAGGAGTCCAGGTACATGGTCTGGCTCCTAGTCCACAATCATGAGGCCCAACTCATGCAGGGCCAGGTCCTCTGGGGAGCATACAGGGCTGAGGCGTGGGACCGGTTGGCTCATGATCTCACCAGTGCCACAGGGATTCCAAGGACTGGTGAGCAGGTCCGTCACCACCATGTGGATCTGAAGAGACACAAGCAGGACCAACTGAACCTTTGGATCCAGGAGGCCCGGCAAATGCCCAATGCCCCACTACTGAGTAAGTTACATTTAATTATGTATGTAAGAAATTAAACTAGCTGATATTATGGAGATGTGTATTCCAATATTACTTCATTTATATTATAGTTGCAGGTGTCCGTTCTGCGAACCGCAGAGCCTATGGTGATAGGCTGGTGCGGTTGCGCCACCAGGCAGGTCAGTAATCCACTACCGGTAACTGTAAAGAAATATAAAAGTATGACAGTCAGCAAAAGAGTGCAGTGTAGTCACTAAGGAATAAAATGTGCAGGTAACAGTGTGAAAGTGTCTGCAAGTATTGCTTGATTACAAAAGTGTGTTTCAGCCTGTAAGTTAAACCGAAAAATGAAAATGTCTGACATAAATTCTGAAATAAAAATGCCCCACCTGTAAGAAAATAGTACACAACCTGCAGCAGGCTGAAAAGTATAGCTGCAGAAGATGATGAAATCACATGTGTGAAATATATCCCTGTTGAAATACTGAAACATGACAGAAGTGAGACTGCTGGAAAGGATTGTAATAACTACAGGTAAAACATGTCAATAAAGCCTAGAAGTAAGTACCATCCTGAATAGTAAAATGAAAGCAAGTGAGAGAGTGTGTGAAAGTGTCATGAATCCAGCAATACAGTAGTAATAACCCCTGAATAAAGTATACTGCAGTCAAGACAGAATGTAATGCATGTGAGAATCAAAACCAAACAGCGAAATCTGTTCAAAGTGTTGCTGCATCTGGAATGTGTATCCCAAAATCTGGATATGTTGCTCTCAGTCTGCAATATGCAGATAGGATGATTGTCTGATATACCAAACATCCACACTTGTCTACAGCTATATAAAGCAAATGTAGCAGGATGATGTAGCTGAACAAAGCTAGATATGAATGTGTATGAAGAACAATAAAATGTATATTGATGTTGCAGTAACAGTCCTATCACCAAGTTGAAATAGTTATCATATAGGAAACTGTAGTTAGAACAGTAGTGTGTATATATCTGTAGCTATTAGAAATATACAGCATATGTATTGGTATTTGAAGGTGTTAATATTATTTTCTTCACCCCACCCTATAACCACATATAACCCATTCCACGTGAAAATGGTATGTGCAATCACAATTAACACCCCTGGAAGTTTGTCCTGTTTGGTCATATATATTTGCATGTCCGTTGATGCATCTGCCCTGTTCATACATCCAAACCTGATGGCCTGTTGCCATCAATTAACCCTGCATGTTGTTGAACTGTGTATTGCTGTTCAAATTATGCATGTGTTATGCACGCTGTTCAATGGTGTGAATATCTGGGTGTTTGGTTAATGGGAATACTAATGCATGCTGTTACAACTAATTGTGAATGGTATTATATGTCACTAACCCAAACTGTCATGACATAACGCAAAACATAGGACGACAGGGAAGGCGGGGTCCAGCGGACCCACCTCTCCCACCTCAGCTGGCGAGTGCACCTGGCACTAGTGCCGAGTTCGGACCCTCCTCCGGTGGCCCTGTGCCACCTGCGGGTGGAAGCGCTGCAGGGGATGGGGCTCGCCCCCCCTCTGCAAGTGTGGCTGGAGGAGAACCACCACTCACCCTCCGTAGTGTCTGGACTGTGGTGCGTAGGGAGATTCGGGACTCTGTTCTCGAGCCCCTACGCCAGCTTGAGGCACGGGTGGCACAACTAACGGGCATGCCTGTTGCCCGGCCTACACAGCCCCCAGCACAGCCTCGTCCTGGGCATTGAAGGAACAGTGGCAACTGCCTATGGGTGGGGATATCAGTTCCACTGTTGCCATCTGTGGGCTCATGGGCTCTGGATATCCAAACCTCCGTCCCCATCAATTGTGTAACCCCCCCAAACGTTTCATACACCGCCCCTGTATGCGTCTTGTTTGTCTTGTCTGTTTACCTACCCAACCTACCTCCCCAGCTGTACCAACTTCCTTCACCTGACATACCACTCTCACCTGAAAAAAAAAAAAAAAAAGGGCACTCTGTACCCACAAAAAAATTACGCCTCATACATAGCTGACCATTCCGCACACATGTCTGCTGGATATGGAATCTATCAATTACAATTGGCTGTACAACAAGTATTATTGTTGTCCTGACACCTCTCTCAGGGGTGGAAGGTTTCAAATGTCACACCAAATTACATACATATGCACAGCTGTTGCTGATGAAGAAATGGGCAGCTATGGGCCTTACCTACATCCCTCCTCCAAATCCCAAGCTTGTTTCCCTACTGTCTTACCCTCTTTGTGACCCCCTTTTCACCACTTTCCTGTCTCCCCATTTTCTTTTCTTTCAAAGAAAATAGCGCGGGTGTGTGCCAGAGTAAGCACTGTTAAGCGGTTGTAAGCGGGTGTGCGCTTGTGTGCGCGGAGCTAACCGCCAGTGCGCATGCGTGAGCTCCACGCAAACCAGCGCTAACCCAGTTACAACTGCTTAAAAGTGTCTTAGTCACTTTGATTGACAGGTCCTGTACTCAGTTCAAAAGCAAAATAAAATCCCGCTGTTAGTCCCGAAACCAGGACCTTGGAAACACTAGTCTGTATGACCTACCACTAAGCCATGACTCTTATACAAGAGCATTGTGCTAAAATAAATATGACATGTAATAGTAGTGATGAATGTAAAGGGAATATAGGATGTGTAGTACCCAAAGCATGTCATGTAGAATTATTGTCAAAACTACTGGATTCCCACAATAGTACTGTGTGAACACAAACAGCCATGCTAGTTGGTAGCTTGTAGGTAATAATGTCAGTTAAAGTACATATATAAATGTATGTGTATGTACATATATATATATATATATATATATATATATATATATATATATATATAGATAGTTGTAGGAGTCATTGTGCATACACACTTACTACAGGGAACATGAGAGAGGAATGGAGAAATGTGAATCTACAACACAGCCTGAATCATGAGAGAGATACTAACCTTTACACTCACAGAACACTGTCCACAGCATACCAGCATGGTCCCCGCCCTTACAATCTGAAAGGGCAACGCCTATCCCACATACCCTTTTATAGCACTGACCTGAAATCACAGTGAGAACTGCAATCAGTACAAAACTGGCTGTATGCAATTAGCAAATGCTGGCGTACAATTGGGGCAGAGGCCATCACATGGGCCTATGCAGATACCTACAAAAACATCCAGTACTAACACTCCACACATGCAATACATTCATTGCACTGTCTGGAAGCAGACAGAGGGAGAGAGAAAAGTGAGAGAGACAGAGAGAGAACAAAAAAAAAAAAAAAATATACACTGTGACTGTCACCCTAAGCTGTCAGCAGTGACAGTAGCAGCAGCAAGCAGAAGCAGTGGTAACGCAACCAGCTGCGACAAGCACAGGTAATGCAAAGTAGCATGTTAATAGTGTGCATACTGTGAACCCTCCAAATGTGTCATAGGTCTGTATCTATAGGTATGTCCATGTGATATGTTGTGTGTACGTAGTTCCACCAAAAGGGGATGACCATACATTACATGTCAATCAGTCTTAGGCCATGATCCTTGCAGCAGTTGTCTGTGCGTTGCCCCCAGCAATGGCTGTAGTGACTGCTTTGAAAGGTCAGCCAGGTTCAAAAGGCAGGATCAGCCCATCACAAAGGCACACTGGCTGGGAACAAGTGTCTTCAGGTACCCGATATCACTGCATATGCATCCCATACTGCATAATTCCATAGCTTAGCAGACCAGGCCGGTTATGCATATGATGTGGTAGTTCCCAGGGTCAGTCGAGGTGCCTCCTTAGTGGTGTGGGACCACTGTCGCTGTATGCCATTGTCCAGGTACATATCCTCTAGTACGGCCAAGATAAATTATCAGTGTTATATGCGGTTGTATGTCCTCTCGGAGTGCAGGTAGCACACATCCAGGGATACCATGAGGTCACAGTGATGCTGTGTGTTCTGCTCTGCTGAGGGCAGCCCTCACCTGGACATGTGAGATGATAGGGAGGTTACATACAGCTGTGATAAATATTTCAACTGGTGGGGGAGAAGGAGGGGGGGATACGTGCACCGAACCTATCTGCAAGACTGTTGCCAATATCCGTGTTTGGTGAATGTTAATTAGGTGTGTATTAACACAGAGCATATCTGAGGCATGTGGTCCATATGTGTAACATAACTGAAGAAGGCCTTGTGGTCATCCATAGTGTTTGTGGCCATTTCCCTCCCAGAGTAGGCCGTGGCCATTGTTATGACGGACCGTAGCGTAGTACCAGTGCTGACCACAGATGCCTTCCCTTAATGTGAATGTGCTCTGTCCTGCAGTAGCCTCCTGCTATTGTTATACAATCTGCCTCTGTCTGGGGTCCACCAGGCAGGATGCCTAACCTTTGTGCATAGGGTCTGGGTTAGAAATGTGTGTGCAAGTTCCATGCAATCTGTGGCATGTCCGTGGTAAGCATTTGCAAAGGGGTCAGCAGTGTGGGTTGTGGCTTCCACTGGCCCAGTGTGCTGCATGGATACCATCGCAGTCCCAGCAAGTGAATAACTGTCTAATCACATACATATCAAAGTAGTCTACTGTGCTGGTGGTGGTGGTGGTGGGATATGTATATCCAGGCCGAGTAACTTCTGTCCACATCACAGTAGTGGATGGCGTCCCACATACAGTACCTTGGGATGAACCCCCAGAGTGAGGTTGTGCATTGGACCTGTCAGTGTGTGCTGACCGATGGGGCATGCTACTATGTTGTGTGGAATGTGGCAGGAATTGTTGCACAGGTGTTGGCTGAGCACTGATATCTGGCCATGTACCTGTGTATCCACCACGACACACACACATGCAACATATGGGAGTAGTAGTATATCACTACACATGAGTATCATGTACAGTATGTGTGCCATATATTGCTGACATAGTCTGCTGATATCCTGTTTGTGTTCTCTTCCAGGGAGATGGCGCGTCAGCGTAATCCCACCTACTCTGTAGTGGAAGACGAGGAGATCCACCAGAGCCTGGTGCGGGAGTATGACATCCTGTTTTCCTGCACCAGTCAGAATCAGCAGGAGAGGGCTGCACTGTGGCAAGACCTTGTCCGTAGGGTAAATGATATTGGCACGCATAACAGGACATATGAGCAGGTACGACATCACTGCAGTGATTTAATCCAAAGTGTCCGTCAGCGTGCATCAGATATCCACAGGCAACAGGTTGCCACAGAAGGTGGGGTGGCCCACACATCCCCCCCTCACCAGACTGGAGGGGCTACTCCTAAGTGTTGTGGCTCCAGCCCCAGAACAGCAACAGCAGTACACCTGCATTATGATGGAGGCTGGTTCCACACAGCAGCACGACATGGAGCGTGCAGGTAATATGCCATATGTACACTTGATTGTTCTGTACACTGTATCATATGCAATATCAATGGCACAGTTGTGCCCACTGACATTAATCCCATCATTTCTGCAGGTCCCTCCGGGGTTACAGCAAGGCAGGCCATCCATACTGGTGAGTGTGTTTAACATAACCTATAATAGTCCTGATAATGCTAGTAACAGTAGTGTAACTCAGTAGTGCTCTGTGTGTATACTGCGGGGTGTGCATGTGTGCAGGTGTGCCTGTGCCCATGTGTGCATGTGTACATGTGTGCATGTGTGCAGGTGTGCCTGTGTCCACGTGTGCATGTGTGCATGTGTGCCTGTGTCCACGTGTGCATGTGTGCATGTGTGCCTGTGTCCACGTGTGCATGTGTGCATGTGTACACATGACCACGTGTGCATGTGTGCATGTGTGCATGTGTGCATGTGTCCATGTGTGCATGTGACCACGTGTGCATGTGGGCATGTGCCCATGTGTGCATGTGTCCATGTGTGCATGTGCGCATGTGTCCATGTGTGCATGTGTCCACGTGTGCATGTGTGCATGTGTGCCTGTGTGCATGTGTGCATGTGTGCCTGTGTGCATGTGTCCATGTGTGCATGTCTGCATGTGTGCCTGTGTCCATGTGCGCATGTGTGTCTGTGTCCATGTGTGCATGTGTGCATGTGTCCATGTGTGCATGTGTGCATGTGTGTAGAAGTGCATCACTGGTAACTACGTCTGGAGACTGTAAACTGTGTTTCCTGTCTTCCTCCCACAGGTTCTGGTGCTGCTCTGGTGACCTGCAGCAGGGAACCTGAATCTTGTGCCATGGGTACTGGTAATGATATTTGTGTAATGGTACAGGAAGGTGTGTCAGGGTCCGCCATTGGTCAGCCAATTGACAGTACACAGCTGTCAACCCCATCATTGCGCACAGTCATCCTGCCACTACATCCTTTGTCACCATTGTCCCTAGATGATGGACAGGATACAGTGGGCATAGACCAGGGTAATGTGGTACCTGTGGCACATGCGTCCCCACACAGCAGCCATGGGCAGGGTCCTCCGATGGTACCACACAGGCAGTTGCCCATGGGTTCTCCTGGGAGCATCCATGGGCGTACTGCCTCTGGCCGATGTGCCCAAAGAGGTCTGTCAACCTCAGCTATGTTTCGGACTGTCATGCAGGCACAGTCGTGTATGGAAAGGTACACCAGACAGGGTCTGAGGGAGCTGAGAGCATGTCGCACAGCCATGACAGACAGTATGTGTGACATTGCGGATGCTATCCGTAATTTCACCAATGTCATAGACAGATGTTGTGGGGACATATTACAGCAGTTCCACAACCAGATGTCCATGAGCCAGGGCAATGGTGGGCGTTTGCGGCGTCGACGTGGCCGTATGCCGGCAACAGCAGCAGCTGGCAGTCGGCGCAGACGACAACAGGCTCGCGCATGCCCCCATAGTACCAGCAGCAGCCCCAGCAATGCTGGGTCTGTGCTGTCATCGGAACGCCCCAGGAGACCACGTGCACGTGGCTCTGGACAGTCCCAACAGGGATTTGTGTCCAGTCAATACACTCCCGCTTCTGATGACAGTACCCAGTCTGGCTTAGTACTGGATACAGTCCGTAGCACCCCTGCCAGGCACAGGTACCATGTCCGTGCCCACAGACACTGATCTGTATGACCTGCCAGGTGCAGTCTGTGGCTGTCCACAAACCCCTGTATATGGCAGACATGAGGTGGAACTGTGTGCGTGCATACACACATGCGAAATGTTAACACCTAGGACGACCACATACATGCACACACTGCACCAACACTGCCCCACCCTGTACTGCTGCCCCTCACCAACACACATACACACACATGTCAATTGGTGGTATCAGTGGCTGACTCAGGCATACCTAATCCACACTCTGTG
Organism: Protopterus annectens; assembly: GCF_019279795.1. NCBI lineage: Eukaryota > Metazoa > Chordata > Ceratodontiformes > Protopteridae > Protopterus > Protopterus annectens. The sequence continues at coordinate 1,937,569,138 of NC_056726.1, forward strand.
CATATGATGACACTGTGCCACCTCCTGCAATCTCCAACATCATTGCGGGAACAGGTAAACACGTTGCTGATGCACAGGGTGACTACATAGAAGTGTATTAGTAGTATCATGTTGGTAACAGTACAGTATGCTGCTATGACTGTGTGTATATCCCAGCATGCCTGCTGCAGTAACTGTATGAATGTCCTGAATTGTTATCTGCACCCATAGTACATACCAAAGTGTAACAGCTGCACATAATTGCATGCCAGTGGTAAGGTTGTCAACAGATAGCTGCATACATGGGTAGCACAGGGGGAAAGCTAACTCAAGTAGTGATATGCAGTGGTGGACATGTACAGTAATGGTGTCAAGTTGCCCACAACGACTATGCAATGTGGATGTTCGCGCATGTAGATATGTGTGCAGTACCAATGTAATCCAAATCACAAATAACTATGACATAATATCAGTTCTACCATGGGCATCTGCGCTGTGTATTCCTGGGTACATGTTGATAGTGCCTACATATTTGCATGGTTACTTACTGTTATTGTTACCCCTTCTTTGTTGTACAATGCACTACTTCCAGCCCTGTTTACTGTAGCTTTGTTTGCATGCATGTTCGCTTGGGGTTCCCTGGAACACTGCTTACACCTGCAATGCAGAGTTACAGTGCTTCTGTAGACTTCTAGTGACATCTGCATAGCGTACGATACGTATGTCAACTTTACACATGACAGAATGTCACTGTCTGTCCTGTACGCATGTACGTTGCCTGTGACACATTGCACATGTCTTACCTGGCATTTACCCACGTGTGCAGTCATATATGCCAGTGTTATGAAACAGTAGCGGTACACCCACACATACACACCTTCAGTATGTTGTTCCCCATTGGCCCTATATGTTGGTACTCACCATGGCAATCACACTACTAGGGTAGCATGTGCAAAGGTAACCTGTGAATCACCTCTATGGTCCAGTTGTGGTTTATGTGAGTCATGTGGCAATGTCACAGCTGCCACATGTATGCAGTCAGCCATCACCCTTGGCCAGGAACGTACAACACATGTGTGGGATGCCACCACACAGCCAATCTGGGGACTGGGCTCTCTGAACCCAGTCATGCCATACCCTGTCAGGTGGCATGTCATATATACTACATCCTGGACAAACTTCAACCCCAATCCCTGCTGCTACTATTGATAAAACCACTGAAGATGTTTCTGACAGTTTTGACCAATTCTTTACTGAGACATTTCAAGCCCTAGCTAGCCATCTACCTCCTAGCTCCCCTGGTCCTGAAAGTAGCACCCCTAGAAACCTACTTGTGTTCAGCTGCCAACCAGTCACCACTTCACTTCTCCGTACCTTGATTGAAACAATGAAAACCACTACACTTTCTGCTGATCAACTCCCTGCCGAGTACCTATCAAAATCAGATGATGCTATTGCTTACCCCGTCTCAAAAGTAATCAAACGAACCATGGTAGAATCTAAATATCCCACCATCTGGAAAATATCCTATGTAATCCCACTTCACAAAGGAGGCAGATCTACTGAATTCTCCAATTATAGGCCAATAGCTATACTCGCTCCACTTGCAAAGATTATGGAAACTTTATTCATAGACAATTCATGCACCACCTAATCCAAAATCGCCTTATGGCAGACACTCAGCATGGCTTCCGTCCTCATCACAGCACTACTTCAGGCCTCCTAGCCTTTACTAACACCATAAACTATACTTGCAACACTAATTATATATCCTCAGCCCACTATTTGGATCTTTCCAAGGCATACGATATGGTTGATCACCAACTTGTAATCCACACCCTGCAAACATTCTGTCCAGATACTGGAGCCTTCCAATGGTTTCAATCCTACCTGCATGGTCGACAGCAGGCTGGCCTCTGGCAGAACAAACTCTCTAACCTTCTACCTAACACCCTCAGAGTACCACAAGGCTCTATACTAGGGCCCTTGCTGTTCTCCATCTTCATTAATGACCTTTATACTGTCATCCCAAAAGTCAGCTGTATCCAATATGCTGAAGACTCTACTCTGATCTGCTCAGCCACATCTCCAGTAGAGTTATGGTCAGCTACTCAGACCACCTTTAATACAATAGAAAACTGGCTTTCTGAACATCGTCTGATCCTAAATCCCAAATAAACTAAACTGCTGTTATTTCACCAACATGTAGGTCTACCACTTTCACCTTTACCATAACACCAACTGATGGCACAATAATCTCCCCTGACCCATCTACTAAACTATTAGGTGTCATCATAGACAATAATCTCAAATGTGACCTACATGTTAACCAAATTATCAAAGCCATCAATAAAAAACTAGGGTCACTTTACAGAATAAAAGCCTTTCTAGCCCCTCCAGCTAAAGGTGCCATAGCTCGCTCACACCTTCTTTCAACCCTTCTGTATGCATCCCCTCTACTTTCGAATATGAACAAGACTGTCATTAACAAACAGTCAATTAGCTACAACCACATTGCCAGGTTTGCCACTGGGCTGCCTTTTAGGACACATCATTGCATCAATCTAAATCAGCTTGGTTGGCTTGCGATACCCAGCCTAATACAGTATAACCAACTGATTATGGCCTATAAAATCCTCTATAATCCGGACAATACTCCTGCACTTCAAATATTATCACCCCCTATAACAATCCTAGACCACTTTGATCCTCTAACAAACTACTAATTCAGACTAGCAAATTTAGTAACACAGCCGGTGATTCTCTCTTTGCAAACTCTGTAAGTAGATCCTGGAACTCACTTCCAGCTGATATTACCTTACTTTCCACCTTAGGTCAATTTAACACTAGACTCAAACAACATTTGTCACTTAACTGGCTATGCCAATGTATCAAGCCTGGCTAACTCGAATGTGTAAAATCTGTTAACCAGTTTACTGTGTAATTTAATTTAATCCTGACTTGTGCTCAGGACTAACATTAACCTGTGGAACATATTTAACTTGCTTACTTATGTAATCTCTATAAATAATCTGTTTGTAATATGTAATGCTGGTATTATATAATGCTGTATCTGCTTACCCTTGTAGCTTTTCTCCCCGGGCCTCCCCTGGAAATGGACATGCATCCAGTCGGACTATCCCGGTCAACAAATGTAGGATAAATAAATAAATAAATAAAATATATTACAGTGACTACAATACAAGTCAGACATTGACACGCACTGACAGCATGCTGAACACACTGGGGCATACGTGGGGACTCAGAATAGCATCCTGCCTGAGCATCACACACCTCCGCAGCTGGCACACAGGCATATGTTCCGTCGGCACATGCCACACATGGCACACACATCCCCTGTGCCACACACTCACAGCCTGTAGGGCTACACAACACACCTGCTACAGACGTGTCAGGTATCTGTCTTGGGTGCTGCACTGGGGTCCCGCTCAACAGGCTGTATCTGGTGAAGGTCACAGTGATATGCCTCAGGGGCACTATGGTCCACCATAGAACGCATGCATACAGGTCAGTCAGAGGCATGGACACATATGACTCACTCATTGACCATGCCAGTATGGCTGACCTGAGACATACCTCCCTGGACTACATGATAGGGAACATAGAATGGATCTCTCAGCATGTGGCACAGGCCAGTATGAGCCTGATCTTGGTTGCCAACATACCCTCACCAGGTATGCTACCACTATATGTGGGAAGGGTGTTGTATGTCTACATTATGCTCAGTCTCCACTGTCATTCATAGGGTATCCGCTGGCTATCAACGTGTGCTTACATGCTAGGGAAGCCACAATGATGTGCAAGGGTCATCTTGTAAGTGACACCCATGGCCCGATGTATAATGGCAAAGCTCCTTGGTACACACATACTGCCTTATGCTACAGGACATGGTTTACATAGCCACCTCCATGGGTATCGCACAGGTTAGGACACTAACAGTGCTGCTACACAACAACAGCAGTGTACACTGGAAGATGCATGCACCAGACACTGTCCTCAGCACGGTGAACTGCAATGTCTGTGCAGTACCAGATTCCTGATTCATGGCTCACAGGTGTTACCCATCACTGACAGGTTATGCCCCATACCATGCCTGTCACCCCCTACACATGTAACACACATGGACAGGGGGGTGGTATCCCAAGGTACCACAGATACACACACCTCCAGGTTGTTGGCACAGCACAAAGCATCAGGGCCTAATCATGTGCAGCTAACAGTGTGTTGGACTCCCATCTGGTTCATAGCCTGGCACACACAACCCTCCCATACACAGGAAGACCACCTATCCTCCATAACAACACTGGCAATATGACAGTCTCAAGAACTGTGTTTATATGGCTGGACTGCATCCAGCCAAACATTGTGCATGAGCATTGCTGTAGCTACAACACACTAGTTGAAGGGTTCACAGCATGTGGTCACTGAATTGCAGTGGAATGACATGTTACCACTTCCACAACAGGTGGGAACATGCAGCACCTGTACATCGACTACATGTACACTATATGGCCCAGACCAGATGTGTATCCCCTGCTGTAGGTATTTTACCATATACACCCACACTGTATAGAGACATACCACGTGCGGACCCTGCACAGTAAGACACAGTCATATTGGTATACATTGCAAATACCATTTATCCACTCGAGGCATGTGTCAGACATGGTAACTACTGCAGGTTACAGGTATTTATGTGTATGTGTCACACACATACATCATGTGTGCAATGCCATTGCTGGTTTAGGCAATGGCATGCATTGTTATGTACACAGACCCACACAAGGTCATACTGTGTGACACAACCACACGTGGCAGTTGTGGGTTACCAAAACATACCTATCTGTACTCTGATAATGGTAATAGACACAGTAGCAGAGCGCACTATTGGCATTACTAGCCGACTAGCCCTGTTTGGCTGTGCTGATAGTGTGGTGACATCCCCTGTGTTTACTGGGGGAATATGCAGCATCTGGTGTATTGTAGTATTTGCCTAAAGGATCTGTTCTCTCACACTTGCATTTACACACACCCTACTACCCCCACACACACACACTTGCCATTTGCAGGATTCATTCCTCTACCTAACTAAATCACGACACATGAGAAAGATGCATTAGCAAAGCGCACTATTCGGATTACTAGATAGTTCCTCTTCTCGGCTGTACTTATAGGGTGTTGACAACATCAGTATTTTGAAAGGGTAATGTGCATCAGGTAGTGTGATCTCCTGATTGCCAAAACTAACATGTTTTGCATACGGAAATGCACACACACAAACTCCCCACATCCAAACACACACATGCCATTTACAGGTTTTAAACTCCTACCTAACTACATTACGACACTCGGGAGAAATGCATTAGCAGAGTGCGCTATTCGCATTACTGGGAGGCTTCCCTTCTCCTGCTGTACTTATAGGGTGCTGACATCATCTGTGTTTAGAAAGGGGAATGTGCATCCTGTAGTGTGTTCTCCCAGTTGCCAAAAGGGACATTTCCCTCACACAAAATTGCACACCCACTAACCCTCCTCATCCAAACACACACACTTGCAGGATTCAAACCACCACCTAACTATGTTATGACACTCGAGACGGACGCATTAGCAGAGTGCGCTATTTGCATTACTGGGAGGCTTCCCTTCTCCTGCTGTACTTATAGGGTGCTGACATCATCTGTGTTTAGAAAGGGGAATGTGCATCCTGTAGTGTGTTCTCCCAGTTGCCAAAAGGGACATTTCCCTCACACAAAGTTGCACACACACTAACCCCCCTCATCCCCACTTGTCATTTGTAGGATTCAAACCACTACCTAACGATGTTATGACACTCAAGACGGACGCATTAGCAGAGTGCGCTATTTGCATTACTGGGAGGCTTCCCTTCTCCTGCTCTACTTATAGGGTGCTGACATCATCAGTGTTTAGAAAGGGGAATGTGCATCCTGTAGTGTATTCTCCTAGTTGGCAAAAGGGACACTTCTTTCAAACAGTCTTGAACACACACTAACCCCCTCCACACACACAGGATTCAAACCCCTACCTAACTATGTTATGACACTCGAGACGGACGCATTAGCGGAGCGCACTATTCACATTACTGGGAGGTTTTCCTTCTCCTGCTATACTTATAGGGTGCTGACATCATCAGTGTTTAGAAAGGGGAATGTGCATCCTGTAGTGTATTCTCCTAGTTGGCAAAAGGGATACTTCTTTCAAACAGTCTTGAACACACACTAACCCCCTCCACACACACTGAGCATGTACAGGATTCAAACCCCTACCTAACTACATTTTGACACTCGAGACGGACGCATTAGCGGAGCATGCTATTCACATTACTGGGAGGCTTCCCTTCTCCTGCTGTACTTATAGGGTGCTGACATCATCAGTGTTTAGAAAGGGGAATGTGCATCCTGTAATGTGTTTTCCCTGTTCCCAAAAGGGACAATTCCCTCTCACAAACTTTCACACACACAAACCCCACCCACCCACCCACACACACTCGGAGCATTTGCAGGATTCGAACCCCTACCTAACGATATTATGACACTTGAGGGAAACGCATTAGCAGAGTGCACTATCCGAATAACTGGACACTTGCTCTGCACCTGTAGTATTTATAGGGTGCTGACATCTTTATTTCTACAGAGGTATGTACATGTAATACTACCTGTCAGGTGGGGGATAGCATATATATGCATTTGCAGCCACCTACGTCAGGGTCAGATATGCGCATTGCACTGGCAGGTTATGTTCTATACCATGCTTTGGGACCACAGGACCTGTAACACACAACACAACCAGTCCAGAACACCACACCCACATCCAGGACACACACTTAGCTTCCCTGGGAACAGTGCCAGGATATGCAGGTGTTCACATACACCATTCCAGTTGTTAACATCAGGTACAGGCATATTGTGTGTGAGAACTACTCAGGCCTCTGCCACTTTACCCTACAGCCACTACAATTTGTGGGTCCATGTGCTATGGCAGAACCACACACCACAGCCACATGGGGGAATATATATTGCACCTGTCCATCTGCAACGTGGGTACTCACTGTTCTACACCAGAGTTAGACCACCATTGTTGATATCTGACCATACCCACCTTTCCCTGGACATCCATATCCCATCTCCACCCCCAGGCAAGGTTGTCGCTGCACACAAACTGTATTTAGCACAAGCAGACTCTACAGTTATGTAGACTGGGGTGGACGACTTCAGAGGACCCATGTTGGAGGACTATACTGGCCACTCAGCATAATCCTTGACAATTGCATTCTATGAGCATGTGTATGGTTTGCATTGATCATGCTATCCCACATATACCCATGAATGCTCCACAATAAGAAACCTGTCAGCTGTACACCAGCCATATATGTGCCGTACAACAGACAGAGTGACCTAATACATTGCAGAGCTGTAGCCCACAGAGGGAGGACATCTGTGAACTGTTCCGGCACGGCACTTCATACACACATACTCATTACAACACAGTGTTGACAGTGGAATCGTCCAGAGAATGCAGATAGGGCTCCCCTCAGTCTGTTATTGATGGACACCTTCTGTCAAAGATCCTCAGCAACCCTCTCACAGCACACACCGACAACATGGCTGTGGCTTAGCACATTCAATCCCTGGGACCTCCACGGTGCCCCTGCTTGACAGAGGCACAGCTCACTAGCCTCACATGTTGCCTTCTGTGACCTACTTTACAGTGGCACAGTAGCCTACTATCCTGGGGAGGCAGATGCCAAGCACACTCTGGCTGAGCTGTCATTCCCTAGGGCAACAAGCCTAGTATTGACCTCTACACCCATATGTTCAATTGTCGGATGCACAATATTTGTTGTGCTGTTCTACTGTTTGCAGGTCTTTATTGCCATAGCATTCCCTGTTCCTATGACCAACTTGTGTATCTGTGGAAGATGTTTGCATATGACGGCGATCCACTATATCACTTATGTCTCTGTAGTCATTTACTGTGTGCACTGGGCTGATTGCTGTGTTGTGGTTGGTTCCTGGACTGACACGTACAAATACCAGATATGTGTGGCCAACTGCTAAATGGAGATATGGCCTAAGTGTGTGAGCATGCCCAGTTCAGCCTTTCCATGGCATGTTGTCTGACATATGCCTCATTTATCAAAGTGTGCGAGCATGCCCAGTGTGAGCTTTCCATATATTGCACTCTGAAGTCCACCACATATTTGGGTGTGTGTGAACTTCAACAATATCTCACGTTTTTGGTTGTGTGTTGGGTGTCATGTTGTGTACTAACTGGCCAACTGCTTTGTGTCTGCCACAACAGGGATTATACTGTGCCTGCAGGGATTGCATGGGATACTTTGCAGACAGTTCTCAACATACTTTCATAATGACCTAACACTGTAGTACCGTATAGTGTACTGGTTCAGTACTTTCACTGTGGTGGACAGTATCCTGGGCTTTAGTCCTATGACTGCTTGACATCTTCATAGTGAGCACAACAGACTGTGTAGAGGCCAGTTGTGCACATATGACCATGTTGCAATATGTTCAGATATGGACTACCTACACCAGGCTCGTCCAACATTGCTAGTGTATTCCACAACATGGGTGGACATTGGCAAACACTAGCGATGTTCCCTAGGCCATTTCTGTTGCTGGTCACAGGGTGTGTTTGTCCTTCAACACACATTGTAACTGGAGTTTGCCATGACATATGTCATGGTTAGTATACTGTGCCTCCGTCTACCTCTGACATAACAGTGATACCCAGGGTTAGCCTACCATCTCCCATACACTCATCAGGATTCCTCTTGAGGGGTGTCGATATGTGACTCTCTGGCTGACCTGTGCCAGGAGTTTACTGAAGAGTGGGGGTGCCTTCTGTGTTATGGATCATTCTGTACAGCTTGTTCTATGTATGTCAGTGCTGGGGTTCAGGTCTCTCATGTGCATAGCTCTCTGCCATTCAGATTGTACAAGGTGCAACATGTTCATTCATTCCAGGTTGGACATGGCTTCATACATCAGGCAAAGCTTTCCTGTAGCTGGGAAGGATGGCGGTGTGTGGGGCTGCAGTTTGTTTACTCAGGCAACACATGGCATCTGCTCCTGCTCTTTGCTACCCCTGGTGGGGTACTGTTGTGGACTTTACAGTTGATGGAGGTGTCTGCTGCTGTATATCCCACAGGGGCTATTGTAGTCAGTTGTGACGCTGATGGAGGATGGCTGCAGAGCCACAGTGAGTTCCCCTTATCTACATCTGCCAACCTTCATGTTTGGGTGGGTATATGGTACATGTTTCTGCGAACACTACAGCCACATGTTTGTCCAGTGCAGGATATTTATCACCTTTTGTACCCAGGTCTCACATTACATGTTAGGTACCTCATGGGTTAACACCTGTGTGGTAATTTGTGGGCACTTACTGTATATCCACGGTGGTTGTCTATACACAGTTCTGCAATTAGCTTGCTGACATGGCTATGGCTACAGTTGACTGTTTGTAGGTGGCACTTTTGTGGGTTGCTTGTGTCAGCTGGGGGTCGGATATGGTGGGCTGTTTGTACTCCTCTGCATACATGTTCAGTCACAGTCCTTCCATGTTGGCCTATACCTATGGGACATATATACAGAACAGGGGTGGGGGGGGCAAGACCAGGCCTTGTGGGATGCCACTCATATCCGCTTTGTAGTCTGACATGGATGCGGCATGTCTGACCATGTCAGTTCTGTCCTTGGTCTGGTTTGCAACCCCTCTACTGACATAGGGGTATATATTTAAGCTGCTGAACATATCCATACTGAACTCGTATGGTATTGTCTAGAAGAATGTGCATGGTCCAGCTACGCTGTGTGGACCACATTGCCCTCATCAATGACCTTAATGACTGCTTCAAATGGGTCAGACATGTTTAGGGGCAGGTTCTGCAGTTACGACAGCCACACTGTGTAGGGTCCAGTATCAGTAGGTCCACAATAGCCTTCTGTCTGCGGTACATACTGATCCTTTCCATAGCTGTGCAGAACAAGCTTGTCAGGATCCTGGGGTGGTAGTTTGGAGTATCCATTCAGGCAACACCTTTGTTGTGATGGACCACTGTTGTTGTACACTGCTCTTTGGGTACATATCCTGTGGTAAGGCTGACATTGGGCAGTAGTGTGACTTGTCAGCTGGGGTGTCTACAGCCAGGTAGCAAAGGTATGTGATGGTGTCCTGTGCTGCTGTGTGTTCTGCTTTGCAGTAAGCTGCCTGAAGGCTGCCACAAAATGCCACATAACACAAGTACACAGGTCACCCCAAAGCTGGATGCTGCACACAGCCAGTGTCATACCGCCCTGGGGTACATACTCAGAGGGACCATCCATGTCTCTTTTGATGTTGACCAGGGAGGTACATCTCAGGTAATTCACACCAGCATGGACATTGAGTGCATCATATTTCTGCTTGCTTTGGGGTGACCTGTGTACTTGTGTTATGTGGCATTTTGTGGCAGCCTTCAGGCAGCTTACTGCAAAGCAGAACACACAGCAGCACAGGACACCATCACATACCTTTGCTGCTGTGTGTCCTGCTTTGCAGATGATGGCTGTTACCTCAGCATCTGCAATGTCAGGGGACCATCAGTCTGCTGGGATAGGTATTTTGCACTCGGGGGGGGGGGGTTTGCACTGCACCTGACAGGTTGTATGTTAGCAATATGTGTGTGTGTTTGGTATGTTGTTTGTAATATCTGTGTGACTTGGAGCATATCTGTGGATGCTCAACATGGTTCCTACCATCAGTTGGGTAACCCTTGTGATTATCCTTAGTGTCCTGTACATTTTGTATCTTCATAGGTTCATGGGTTCATACTAGGCTATACACCCTAGGCCATTAGTAAGCCTAGCCAGAGTGTGTGTGTCTTTCGCCACCCCTTGCTATGTTCAATTATGGCCATTTATGAAGTTCTTCACTGTGCCTCTGTCTGGTCGTGACACAGTGAGGACCCCCAGTATACATGTACGGTCATCCATCCACTTGGCAATATTCCTGTTGAGGGGTGTCAGTGAGGGGCTCTGCCTACCATGGATTGGGATCCTGTTTCTGGGTGTGGGGAGCCTCTGGGTTATGTATCTGTCCCTCCAGCACATCTTATTTCATTATGTGCTGAGGCTGACATCTGTGACTCTCACAGCTCCAATGGCTTTGATTTCCTGTGGTGGAGCATGTCCATTACTCCTGTGTTGGACATGGCCTTGTACAACAGACATACAATGCCTCTGTGTAGGCAGTGTGTGACTGCAGTCAGCTGGGGTGTCTACAGCCAGGTAGCATATGACATATATTTCACACCCTGTATCCTGTTGGTGGGGTAACTATGAGGTCTTCTGAACCTCTGCAGGTGTCACGTACGGTACATCCCATATGAGTCATTGTACTAGATTATGGGTCTGATAAGGGAACAGTACAGCGGCACAGTGACCTCTGTTGATGTTGATGCGAATCCTTTCATGATACGGTGTCCAGTATCGACAATCTTCATAGCCACATTGGCATTGTGGGTGTCACATGACAGATTAATGTCGACCTGTGTCCCTAGGTCCCTGATTACTCCTTGCATACATAATGGTTTGACACCTATGTGGTAATTTGTGTGTACCTTGTCTGGTATTTGGTGGGACATTCATACTGTCCAATGTCTTCGGATGTCTGGGTGGAGTTCTTGTGTGAGAGAGTGTGATCTGTCACATGCTACAGACTGTACAGCAGTTTTGACTACAGTTATGTGCACATGGGTGGTCTCCGCTGCTTTGTGCATTGTCAGTTACCTGGCAATATGGGTGTCTGTGCTGCATATGGATACTCCCCCTCCTTTGATGTTTTGGTGCAGGTGTTGGGGCCATAACACATGATATGTGGTATAACCTAGTAGTGCTGGTGTGCTATCACTAGGCTTGCAGCAGGCTTCTGTCACTGCACAGACATCAATGTTATCTATAATGGGAAGTGCCTCAGGGGCATGCATATTGCAGTTTACACATCTGGCATTGGTCAGCATTACCCTTATGTTTCCTACCACTTATGTTTTCTAGGGTGGTGGGTAGTCTTTTTGGCCTTGCCTACATACGGCTCTATGGAGGCGGCAAAGGCCTTATCCAGTATCCAGACGCACAGGGGTAACAGGTGCAAGCCATCCCTGGAACAGCAGCATGGCTTGTCATGCTTGACATCTCAAGCAGACAGACATTAGACCCTCTTGGACTGACAGCTGTAACTGTGCCAGCTGTTAAACATGAGCATTCTGTGTTTGTACTGTGGCATCATTCTTGGTGAGGGTTGGATGCTGCACACAGCCAGTGTCATACCGCCCTGGGGTACATACTCAGAGGGACCATCCATGTCTCTTTTGATGTTGACCAGGGAGGTACATCTCAGGTAATTCACACCAGCATGGACATTGAGTGCATCATATTTCTGCTTGCTTTGGGGTGACCAGTGTACTTGTGTTATGTGGAATTTTGTGGCAGCCTTCAGGCAGCTTACTCTACCCTTTCCCTTGTTCATTCTGGTGAGTGGGACAGCAGTGTGTCTGCCTATACAGACACCTATTATGACTGTATCAGGCATGTTGTTTCTCCTTCTGGCCTGTGACTGTTTGGCACACCAGCTTTGCGTACTATTCGTTGCATGTGCTATGTTTGAAGGTTGTGGTTGCTTGTGATCTGCTTTGGAGGCTTCTGTTGGTGTGCTGTGTTCGTAATTAAGGCCTCCAGGAATATTTGTCTGTTTTTATGTGTTTGGTTTACAGTTGTGGTAGGTCTATGTGGGACTGGGTTTGTGGTGTATGTGGTTACCTTCTCCTCCTGACTAGTTTTGACAGTACTGAGTTGGTGGAGCTCAACCTCTCGTTTGGATACATGGATGCATCTATCACATATATTTGTATTTATTGGGGGGTGTTGTGGTTGTCTGTGTACTTGGGACTGGTGTCACATTGCCTCTGGATTCACAGATTCTACTTGTTGTGGCTGGACTTAGTGGATTGTATGTGTGGACATATGTTATTGCCATACTACTGGTCAGTGATTACTTCCCTTTTTATGTTTGCTCTATCATGTGGTAGCTTCCTCATTCTCTTGCATGGTTTGGTAATGGCTGGAGTCCAGCATGCCAGATGCTTGCGTGTATGGCATTGTGTGTTGTTGTTATTTGTGATTGCATACTCCAAGCATTCCTGGCTGTGTTCATGGAATGCCTGTATAACATGTTCTGTGGTGTGTCCCATATTCTGCACTTGCACAGGGCATTTTGTGGATTCAACATCGGTTTTGAGGGCTGCAACCTATGCTTTACACATGTTTTTCACTGTGGTATTCTGGCCAGGGACTGGGGTCAGGATGTGTATATCCAGTGTGATTACTCAATGGTTTGGTCTTACCAGTGAGGGGTACACTTCTCATCTTGCCATCCAGTACACATGTTGCTGATTATCACATCCAGTATGCTTACCCATCTTGTGGGAGTGGTACATTGTTCCTGGGCATTTTGGTTTATGGAATCTGGGTAATTTTCTCCTACTGTGTTGGTGCTAGTATAATGCTCCCGGTGTATGTCTGGGTATTTTCAGTCAAGCAATATAATGTGGTTTGGGGGGCTTGATATATTCATGTATTCCGACATAGGCCAGGTGCAGTTCCTGGTATTAGGACAGTAGTCTGCAGCAGGCTATATACTGGGAGGCGGTTTTAGCCATTGTTATTTGACCATGGCTAATCCATGCTGCTTCTTGTTGTGGGTACCAACATGGGGTGTGGTTATCCTTGCCATTTCTTGCTAGTCACCCTCCTTTTGTAGCTTGTTCCATGTTTTGGGCTGTACAGCACAGTATGAGGTGTGACCTGGTAGTGTTAGGGTGCTGATGTGAGCCTTGACCCAGTTCTCTATTACAGGACTGGTATCTACATTCTCCATACTGTGTGCATTTACACTGCACACATCTTGCTGTTTATACATCTGTCATTGGGTAGCATTACATCTAGGTTCCTATCCCTTGTAGAACCTATGAAGGTGGGTTTGTGTTTTGAGACTTACCTATTCAGGGCATGCTGTGGGTACTGACAGCCTTTGCCAGTATCCATGGGGCATGGCATGATAGGTGCACGCCACCCCTAGCAGGTGGTGCATCATGTCAAGCTCCGCATATCTTTCCAGCCTGAAACACATTGGCTCCCCTTTGACTAACTGCATTACTTCAACCAACTTCCTGAATAGCAGACCTCTATGAGGGATTTTTGATTAGCCTTGATCATCCCATCGTCATTTTGTGGCTTCATGCTTGATGAGGGTGGATGTTAGTCAGGTGTGCAGGTGTGCATATATAGTACATGGTGTGGTGTTTACATTACTTAACACATAGCATTCATGCCTCAGGTAATTGCTGCTTGCAGGGCTGTTTCTCTCTGTCGGATGCACATATTACACTTCCCTGCACATGTTTGTGAGCAGGTCATGTCATTTAGGCATCCATGTTATTATTTGAGTGAGTCAGAGGAGGATCACTATCATTCCAGGGTTCCTACTGCAGCCAGTGTATGTGCTATGCATTGCCTCTTTGCTGGAAGGCCAGGGCATACTGGGCATGCCTCCTTTTGCCTACTGGGGCGAGGCTCAGACTGGTTCCTTTGAGAAACAGTCTCACTGTTTGTAGGTTACTTTTATTTTGTCTTCATTATTAGCAGTTCACTCACCATGTGAGTGCTTTTGGTCTCTATCATTATACCTAACTTTTCAACAATCTCTTTGTTCGACTAGCTGATTCAACCAGTTGATGTTAATATTAGCTCCATTAATCTCTATATGTTGAGAGACCTCTCTTTGATGAGGCTTAAATGACTTGGAGAGCCGTATAACCATTTCATAGAGTTGCAGGAAGATGATCTGCTGTGGGTAGTAAACTATTTTGGGATCACAAGTTCAAATTTAATATTTTTGAGACACGCTAGTGTTCAATCTAGTCCCCGATTATGTTAGCAACATAACTGTGAGTAGAGGGCTAGTAGAACCGGCCAGCGCTAATTTTATGAGAGATCTCCTTGGAGTGCATTCCATATTTTGAAGTCTAGAAAACATTTTGTTTTAGACATGAGTTGATGGTCCGGGATGAGTATTACATAGTAACTTATGTTTGTGCTTGAGATGTCTCAGATGTGTTTTAGATGCTGCTTGAACAGTTTTTGTTATGTTATGATACACGATCGTGATTTGGAAATTTCTTTTTAAAAAGTTTTGGCGTTTTATGACACTTGAAGTCATTATTCATTTTGCTACCGTCCTTGGAGAAACAGTCTTCACTGTTTAGTAGGTTACTTTTATTTTGCTTCATTCTACATTAGCAGTTCACTCACCATGTGAGTGGTTTTATCTCTACTACTATCATTATACGAATCTAACAATCTCTTTGTCTGACTAGCTGATTCAACCAGTTGGATGTTAATATTAGCTCCATTGTTCCCTACATGTTGAGAGACCTCTTGATGAGGCTTTAAATGACTTGAGAGCTGTATAACCATTTCATAGAGTTGCAGGAAGATGATCTGCTGTGTGTAAACTATTTTGGATCACAAGTTAAAATTTAATATTTTTGAGACATACTGAGACAGTGTTCAATAACGTCCCGGGATTATGTTAGTAAACATAACTGTGAGTAGAAGTGGGGCCAGTAGAACCGCTGCAGTGAATTTTATGAGAGAGATCTCTTGGGAGTGCATCTCCATATTTCAGTCTAGAAACATTTTGTTTTGACATGAGTTGATGGTCCGATGAGTATTACAGTAACGCTTTTATGTTTGTGCTTGAGATGTCCTAGATGTGTTTAGATGCTTTGAATTTTTTGTTATGTTATGTGATAATGCATCGACGGAAATTTCTTTTAAAAAAAGTTTTATGTTTTATGACACGAAGTCATTATTCATTTTTATACTGTTTGAAGAATTGATGTTTGAGCCTTCATAATTAGTTTACCGGTAACCCCGGTTACGGGCTTAATTGCCTGATTACTTAATATTCCCGCCTAAATGTATGATTTTAAACTATTTCTGTTTTATTTAAATAAGCGGCTACTAGGTTTGAATTGTAATTATCTGAGGAAGCATAGCTCTGCTATGCGAAAGCGCTTATTTGTTGCAATTTTATTTATTGTGTTTTAGTCTATTAAACATTTTGCATTGTTTATAACGGAGATTGTTTTTCGTGGGTGACTCTTTACGCCTACTTAAGCCATTTTGTTACTTTTCATTGCCTTTTGTCAAGGAGTCTTTGAGATCCAGGTAAATAAACAGTTTAGCTGTTTTTGTCTCTTGCCTTGTGTGCTGCAAAATTCCTGGTTTACACATGGATTGGTTGACACTGAATTGGACTTCAGACCAGAGACGAGGGAGGTTATGCTACGCTTTGGGAATCACTACTACATAGAGATACCAACCCTTTATTGACTGGATATTTCCAGTCAGCCTGCTCCGTGAATGCTACTAGCAATAATGAGGTACTGTCAGAGTTTAATGTTTTAAGCAGAACTTTTCAAGATGACCTTTTCAAACTACAGAGGTATGCCTGGCAGCGCCACACCTTTGGAGGAGGCATGCCTTCATTTTAAAATCATAAATTTCCGTGGCATGCGCGATTTTGCATGCCGACGATGGGGACAGCCACCCAACGCTTATCATTTACGGAAATGGCAAGACCTTAATATAGGTTTAGGGCTTCAGTTACATCAGACTGTTACTTGACTATTTTGCTCCGTTGGAGACGGAACTTAGAAGTAAAATTGACTCACAGCAACGTCATTTTAATGATCTATATAATACTTCATATTTCCAGCAGAGGCTAGACAACATACGCTCTCAAGCACATTTATTCAGTGAGAGACCAGGCAAGTGAAACAGAGAAAACTCCTCAGAGACTCTAAATGACTTTGCTAATGGTCAGATATTTGTCTGGGCCCAGAACCACTCGTGGCTTCAGCTGGGTCTAACAATGGGATGGCCCTACCTAACTACCTCTCTATACACTCCACCACAGCGAAGCTGAAGTTACACATCTTGTCTCTAATGGTAGCTCTCAATCTAATGCTACCCTACCACAATGCGCCAGCACTTGATATTTGTCCTGTGAGTGGGAATCTTGTTAGCCATACACCCCTTCCTAATCAACAAGCGGATAGTCCCATAAGGCTCCTGGAGCCAGGCCAAAAGATACAGCTAATACTGTCAAATCTTTTTACCTTTTCCTGTCAAACAGCAGACAACATGGAGAGGCCGCCCAACAGCAGAGGGCCCCGCAAGAGGAAAGGGTCAGAGGAAGATACGGCCAGTCAAGGAAGCCAGAGGAACTGAGTATTTTAGTCTGTAACCTTTCTGGACATTTTGTATTATTATCTGATTCTGCAGTTTCACTGCTTAATAAGGGTTTAAATTTTATACCTCCTCAGCTTAGCAGTCTGAATGAGACTTTAGTAGATCTCAGGTTATTTTGGCCGCAAGTTGGCTTTTAAAATTGTTTTTAAGGATAATTCTGCATAGAAATGTTAGAACTGAAGTTGTTACACAGTTCTTTAAACGTAAGAGCAATTATATGCCTCCTATCCCACATGATGTGGAATGCTTCTGTAAGAGATGTGTGAGAAGGATATATAAGGATTATTTACCTAAAAAGCAGAAAAAGATGTAAATTTTTCAACCTAATAAAACTAGAACAGCAAATCACTTAGAGAACTGAGAACTAATCCTGCTTAACCATTAAACCTGCAGACAAAGGTGGGGCAGTAGTTGTTCTCAATACTGCTGAGTATGATACCACTCAAATATGTTAGATATGTTAGCGGATACCAATACCTATTCCAGAGTATCTAAGACCTTGTGGATAGCCTAGTGAAAAGAATACAAGAAGACTTGTATGACCTTTTACTGTGTGGGCAAATCAGCTGTGAACTATATTGAATATCTTATGGTTGAATATCCTACACTACCAGTTATTAAAGGTTTGGTTCAAGATCCACAAAAACACTATTCCTGTACCTATGAGACCAATAGTGGAGTGAATCTTGGTGCACTTACACCATATCCTCTTTTTTTAGAGTGCATGTTGAGACCGCTTTGAGAATGACATTCCCAGCATACTATCAGATTCTTACCAATTGATAGAGTCTTTGTGTGCTAGGACTTTAAATTAGATGGAGATGTATCTAAATATCTCTTGGTAACTATGGATGTTGTTAGTCTCTTTACCAGTATACCCAATGATCAGGGACAACAATCCATTAGTGAATTATTACACCAGGTCACAAATATACAAAAATAGACAGATACTGATCAATTACTTGCTTGAGTTAGTACTTAACAACAATGTTTTTCTGTTTAAAGATAACATCTATTTACAGAAGTGGGGGGTTGCCATGGGCACCCCCTGCGCAAACAGCTTATGCTTAACCTTGTTGTTTTCAATGGGAGAGTAACCATTTATTCAAGCACAATCAGTTCAGTAATGTTAGACTCTATAAGAGGTTTGTGGATCTATGTACTTTTAGGTATGGGAAGGTAGTCATAGTGAGTGTGTCAACTTCATTAGAGAAGTAGAATCCATGAGCTCTTTTCTTAAGTTTACTGTTGAAACCTCGAGTTCAGAGGTTAATTTTTTAGATCTAACCCTAAAGCTCAATATAGGTGGTAATATTGCTACAACATTGTTTAGGAAACCCACTTGGAAGAATTCTCTTCTAAGATTTGAAAGTATGCATCCTAGACACACTTTCTCAGGCATTGTAACCAGCCAATTGAATAGACTATCTAGGATATGTACTGATGAGGTTGACTACCTTAAGGAAGTAACCTTTCTAGAGCAACTCTTTAAAAACAGAGGTTATAACAATAAACTGTTAGGAGAATGTAGAAAGAGAGTATCAGGTACATCTACCATTATGCACACCTCTGTACATAGTTCACATGGAGCACTACGCAGAAGTAAGAAAAGATATGCTGATTCAGCTACTGTATCTTTCACACTTAAATATCTGACGATGTGTTCAATATCCAGAACATAATTAGGAAGAACTGGAACATCTTAAGTATGGATTCAAACACTGCACAGTTAGCTGGTAACCGTCCGACTTTCAGCTACAGGAACAGCAGTAATCTCAAACAGATACTATGTATAGATAAATTCAGTCATTTTAGTAAGTGCTTGACATTTGACAGGGTAGGCACTTTTCCTTGTGGGAGATGCCATATGTGTTCCCACATCTCAAAGGAACAGTCCTTTGAACATCCTCAAGGTTTATATGTGTTCCATCCAAAATATTTCCACAATTGTAATACCACAAACTTGGTCTATTTGGCCACGTGTGCATGTTGCCCTGCGTTCTACGTGGGACTTACAAAAAGGAGACTTAGAGACAGGTTATATAACCATCTCTATGATATCAGGAAAAGAAATGATCAAAATGCACTGGCAAAACATATTATTGATCATGACTCCCATTATTTTACGTTTAAGGTGTTGCAAGTGCTTAGAGAGAATCTAAGAGGAGGAGATGTGGCAAATGACCTAGCATGTTTAGAGCTCAAATGGATACTTGTGTTGAGAGCTCAGTTTGCCCCAGGTCTAAACCAATGGCTATCCCTAAAACCCATCCTGAATAGCAGACCTCTATGAGGGATTTTTGATTAGCCACCAGGATGTATGTCTAAATAATTATTCATGTCAGGTATTCTGTTTTTTTACTTTTATTATGTTCATTTCTATAACACTGACATCTTCTACATTGGTGAATTGAATAAAAGTTACACTGCTATAGTGTTTTGGTCCCAACATCTTAAGATGGTTTGACATGATATACATTCTAGGTTGATGTTGACCTATGAAAGGGCTCACTATAAGTGTGTTTAATATTGGGTGAGATTCATTTCATTTCATATTGAGAGGACGGTAATAGCTCCAGTGTGAATATATTATTTTGAGTTATTATACATTTTTTTCCTTTTCCCTTTTCCTTTTCTTTTTTTTCACTTCTTTCTTCTTTTTCATCTTATACATCTTATTCTACCCAGTTAATTATGGCTGGTTAGCCAGAGGGTGTACTTTCCATGGCTCCAGGAATTGTTGGGTAGTTTTTTGAGTTTTTTGAGTTTTTTGAGTCCTTGTTTAGGACATGTTGTTGCTTGCTGCAATATTAGATTGCTCTTTTATAGATATTTTAGAGCTTTATATTGTATATACATGTCCCACATCACTTCTTCTTAAGAATGGATTGATAATATGCACGACACTCTTGTGTTGCTGTTTGCCCTATGAGGTCGTGCTGCGATGCACTTCATGCTGTGTACGTACACTCCACATTTATTCGGAGTTATGTTGTGTTATTTTTTATAGTTATTTATTGGTATGCTTTTTAGTAGCAGTGAGTAGTTGGTGTGATGGATTTCTATACATAGTCCTTGTACATTGGTTGTGTATTTCATACCTCTTAAAACAACAGTAGGACCCATTTTTATAATCTCTGTGTTGTATATTGTTTCAACTGTGCTGGAAAACTGTGCTCTACCTGCTATACATAGCAGTTGCAGGTTGACATGTTTACTTCTCACGTCACATCCGGTAACTTTTGGTTTCACACGAACCTTTGTTGTTCTTTAGTTCTTTGCTGCTTGAGTGTCGGCATTGAAGTTAGTCTGAGGATGTTATTTTTCTTATGATGGTATGGTGAGTTGTATTCGATTCCTTAATAGAGAGCAGATATGAGCCGTTACGGCTTGTTGTCGCTTGTGCAATAATATGCTTCACGAGCTGCAGCTTAGAGACTTTTTGCTCTTTTCTGTTATGATTGACGTTCAGAGACTGGTTCCTTGAGAAACAGTCTCACTGTTTAGTAGGTTACTTTTATTTTGCTTCATTCTACATTAGCAGTTCACTCACCATGTGAGTGGTTTTTATCTCTATCATTATACGAACTAACAATCTCTTTGTCTGACTAGCTGATTCAACCAGTTGGATGTTAATATTAGCTCCATTGTTCCCATATGTTGAGAGACCTCTTGATGAGGCTTAAATGACTTGAGAGCTGTATAACCATTTCATAGAGTTGCAGGAAGATGATCTGCTGTGTGTAAACTATTTTGGATCACAAGTTCCAAATTTAATATTTTTTGAGACACGCTAGTGTTCAATAACGAGTCCCGGGATTATGTTAGTAAACATAACTGTGAGTAGAGTGGGGCCAGTAGAACCGCTGTGCGCAATTTTATGAGAGATCTCCTTGGGAGTGCATCTCCATATTTCAGTCTAGAAACATTTTGTTTTAGACATGAGTTGATGGTCCGATGAGTATTACAGTAACGTTTTATGTTTGTGCTTGAGATGTCTCAGATGTGTTTTAGATGCGTTTGAACAGTTTTTGTTATGTTATGTGATACACGCATCGTATTTGGAAATTTCTTTTAAAAAAGTTTTATGTTTTATGACACGTGAAGTCATTATTCATTTTTTACATACTGTTTGAAGAATTGATGTTTGAGCCTTCATAATTAGTTTACCGGTAACCCCGGTTACGGGCTTAATTGCCTGATTACTTAATATTCCCGCCTAAATGTATGATTTTAAACTATTTCTGTTTTATTTAAATAAGCGGCTACTAGGTTTGAATTGTAATTATCTGAGGAAGCATAGCTCTGCTATGCGAAAGCGCTTATTTATTGCAATTTTATTTATTGTGTTTTAGTCTATTAAACATTTTGCATTGTTTATAACGGAGATTGTTTTTCGTGGTGACTCCTTTACGTTCTACATTTTGGTTATTTTTGTTTTGAGACTTACCTATTCAGGGCATGCTGTGGGTACTGACAGCCTTTGCCAGTATCCATGGGGCATGGCATGATAGGTGCACGCCACCCCTAGCAGGTGGTGCATCATGTCAAGCTCCGCATATCTTTCCAGCCTGAAACACATTGGCTCCCCTTTGACTAACTGCATTACTTCAACCAGTTATTGCGCTTGATCATCCCATCGTCATTTTGTGGCTTCATGCTTGATGAGGGTGGATGTTAGTCAGGGTGCTCAGGTGTGCATATAGTACATGGTGTTACATTACTTAACACATAGCATTCATGCCTCAGGTGGTGCTGCAGGGCTGCCTCTGTCGGATGCGCATATTACACTTCCCTGCACATGTTTGTGAGCAGGTCATGTCATTTTAGGCATCCATGTTATTATTTGAGTGAGTCAGAGGGGGTATCATTCCCAGGGTTCCTACTGAGCCAGTGTATGTGCTATGCATTGCCTCTTTGCCAAGGCCAGGGCATACTGGGCATGCCTCCTTTTGCCTACTGGGGCAGGCTCAGGTTGTTCCTCCTCCGAGTCACGCTCTGCCTGTGATGGCCTTGGCAATGGTGGGGGGCTGTTTGGCCCAGCCCTATGCTGGTCCTGCTGCAGCTGTTTCCGCAAGATCATATTATGTAGCATAGCACATACCATGACAATTTGGGTACATGTAGTTGGTGTGTACTGCAAGGCTCCACCAGATGTGTCCAGACACCGGAACCATGACCATGACTTGAGCAGGCCAAACACACGCTCTATTACATTACGTGTTTGTGCGTGTGCCTCATTATGGCGTTCCTGTTCAGGTGTGTGTGTGTTTCTGATGGGTGTCATCAGCCACGGCTCCAGTGCATAATCTGCATCCCCCACTAGGTGTCCGTGTGGGATGTCCCCATTGGCAAATGTCTGGTACAGCTGCGTCAAATGCCAGATGTGGGAATCGTGGTAACTCCCAGGGCAGCCAGCACACACATTCATTATTATGCCCTGGGCATCACACACGACCTGGCAGTTGATGGAGGGGAAGCTCTTGTGGTTAATGTAGGCCCTACCCCGCTCACCGGCTGGTGCTTTGATGCGTATGTGCGTGCAGTCTATTGCACCCACTACCTCAGGGTATTCCGCTATTTGCTGGAAGAGACGCATATTGCTGGCCAATACCTCATGGGTATTGGGGAAATATACATGATCACCGACATGTGCTGACATGGCATATAGGAACTGGTGCAGTACCCTGGAGGCTGATGCCTGTGATATCCCCATCATATCGCCAGTTGGTCTCTGGAAGGTACCTGTTGCTAGTATTCTTAGGCCAACACATACCTTGGTTTCCACTGGGATGGGTTCCCCTCTGTTGGTTCTGTGTGTGAGGCGTGGCCTGCACAGCTCAACAATTTGCTGCAGGAGCTCTCTGTCCACTCTATAGCGCTCTACTATCTCCAGCTCATGTAACCCGTGGTAGGTGACCCTGGGCCTGTACACTCTTCTCCGTCTCCTCACTGTGGGTTGTCTGGCACCATCTGCATTGTCACCACCCTCAGCAAGTCGCCTATGTCTCATTATGACAGCTATGGCAGCCCCTAACATTTCTGCTCTGAGTTCAGCTTTTTCAGTTTTCACTTCTATTAGCTTACTCCTGTCTTGCAGTGTCTCTTAAGGAAACATCCTGCACTACTGTTTGCAGAGTTTTAAGTGCTGGGCTGGGCTACTATTCTGCCTGTGTAATTGCCTGCTTCTAATTGTTTTCACCTGCTAGCTTCAGCAGTTATCCCTGCTAGCTTCCTATTAATTCTGTTGCTTCATTTTTCCTCTCTGTTTCCTCAGGGGGGAGCAACGTGCATACTATCAGAAACACGCTCACAGTGGCTTACACGTGCGCACACGTGCTTACACGGTTCAGAATCTACTTATTCGGTTTAAAACGCGCGTACACCTGCGCAAACACTGTTACACGTCTGCCAACAGCCTCCAACATACTCAGCCTGCCCTACACGCGCGCACACCCGCACAAACAGTGTTAAACCTCTCCCAACACATTCCCACATGCTCAGTCTGCCTTACACGCGCGCACACTGACCTACTCGCGCTTCAAGTCGCGCATACGTGCGCATGCACGCCCAGCAAGAAACTTTGGTGTAAGTAACAGTGTACACCTTCCATTTCTTGACTTTCCATGACTTATCTAGTGGCACACCTCTTTCCATGATCTGTGTCTGTCATCTGTCATGTTACACTGGCCTCCAATGAACTGCATTTCTTTCTACCATTCTCATCTGTGATGTCACCTATCTCCTACTCTATTCCTCCCCCTTATGTATCTCTTACACTACTCAGACTGTGCTCATTTGCTATGTGACTGTGAGATTCAGTATCCTAACCCTCATTTACATGAAATTGCCTACTAATGCTTAGTTACATGTCTTAGACTCAGCTTCCCCCCTTAGCAACCACTACACGGTGGCCATGTTGTTTTTGGTCTGCTGGTCCCTGCATTGTCATTCCATGTATTGCATGAAACCAACATTTGTGGGTTTATAACCTTCATTTTCATGTTTTATACAGTGCAGCCCGTTTGCGCGGGGCTGCGCTGGGTTTAAACATCGGCGCTCGCCGAAAAAAAAAAAATTATATTTTTATTATTTTGGCATCGGGTTATATTGCCAATGGCCACATATTTGGCCATTGGCATGCTACCTGAGTCATATGCACCCTTTTTTTGGAGCTGACATGGCTCCGTGGAATTTGCAGAAACGTACTCAGTTGTCAACTGAGTACATTTCTGCAGCTAAAACGTCTCTTACACGGACTGGTTTCTGCTTCATGGATCGCTAATATACCTCATTTGCATACCTTTCGGCTGCAAGTGAGGTATTTAGCATGTCCACACCCAGTCCGTGTAAGAGACGTTTTAGCTGGTCTCTTACACGGAGTTTAGGGCTGTTCCTGGATCGCGAGGCTTGCATGGAGTGTTGCACGTCTCTTACACTCTGTGCAAGCCTTCGTGAATCCTGCCCATTGTCTTTTTTATTATTTTTCTCATCTAATTTTTCTTCTAATTCTACTACTTCTAAAATGTCTTCTCTTTGTTCAATTTCTTCTCTTTCTTTTCTTTCTCCTTACTTTTATTTTCATTTTTACAATCCATTCATAAATGTCCAATTTTGTTGCATTTATAACTTTCCAATTTTATTTATTTATTTATTTGCATCACACCCCATGTTCCACAAATATAATATTTTCTTTTATCACAGTTACTTATAAAATGTCCTTCTTTTCAACAAAAAATGTTTGACACCCCTAGTCTCCTCTACATTTATTGTGCTTGGTATATGTATGATTTTTTTTCTTTCTGTTTTTAACACAGTATTACAATCTCATCTGCCAGTCCAAAAACCCCTTTTATCATAAACTTTTGCAATGTTCAGCCCTTCTTTACATAGTTTTCAAATGTATTTTCAAAGTCTCTCTTTCCACTTCTGTTCAAAATTGTACATGAATTTTCTTTTTGTTTCCCTGTTAAATTCTTTTATCACATAAAGATTTCATGGGTTGCAGTCTTTCTTTTTTTCATATTCTGCAAGAAAATTTTCAGTTGAAAAAACAGTCTCAAATATAATGTCACAAAATGTGTCTTTGTTAATAAGAATAAATGATTTTACCTCATGTGCTTTTATACCAAAACAAGATATTAAATTGCCCCACACTTAATATCTGTCCATTTCTTTATCTTATTTACTTTGAATCCTTACCACACACTTCTGTTTTTCATATTCTTATGCCTTTTTCTTTACTGCTACTCTCTTTTACCTTCTTTTACTTTCTCTGCTTATAATATGTAAGGAGAAAATATCACTCTGGACACAGAAATAAATATAAAGTTAGCGCTTTTGTTTATAAAATATATAAACTTCTTCAGACAAAAGTATACAGGAAATAAACCATTTAAATAAGCATTCAAGAAGTGACTTCATTTCCCATTCAAACAATTTCTAAAGCAAATATTATAAATGCCCTGGCTAGACATATTTTGGCCTTTCCCACACATGAATTTTGTTTTTTAATCATTGATAGGGTTGTTGAAAACATTAGGGGAGGTCCGACTTCCTTGCAACTTGAGGAGAAAGAACTTTTATGGCAACTTAAGTTGAACGCTTCAGTTTCACCTGGATTGAATGACACTATTTCTATCATGAGTGTTTTGAAACTGAAGTCTTTATGTAGATAACATTTATTATTGTATTTTTGTAGTCACTTATTTAAATATTCTAACTTCTATATATATTTTATGCATATATTTGTAGTGTTTAGGATTTTATTTAAAGTTTTGTTCAATGGGTCCATTGTGTAGTTGGATATCTTATTTTGAGGCATGTCTTTTATTTTGATGTTTAATGGGACTTTTATTGTGACTTTTTTCTTTGAATGGGAAATGATGTCACTTCTTGAATGCTTATTTAAATGGTTTATTTCCTGTATGCTTTTGTCTGAAGAAGTTTATATATTTTATAAACGAAAGCGCTAACTTTATATTTATTTCTGTGTCCAGAGTGGTATTTTCTCCTTACATATTTCATTCAGTTTTTGTTTTGCACCCACTTTCTCTGCTTATGTTTTCTTTTCCATCTCCCTACTATTCTTCAGTATTGTCTCTGCATCCTCCTTTTGCATTTTATCCATAATATCCCCCCAGGATACATCTCCTTTATTTTCGGGCTCATTCTACATCACCATTTAATGATGTCATCCTGTTACCCTCCAAATGGAGGGTTGTAATTATACATCCATCATCTGCCAACTCATCTCCATCAAACAGGTTTCTTTGAAACATCTGTCAGAATCCTGCATGCATTCTCCAGTCTCACTATTGGCTTTCTCCTCCATTTCTTTCACCACTACATTATCTCCTACTCTCTACATCTATCTCCCTGTTTCTCCAGGCTGCCCCTGTGTGGGAAGTTCCCCTGATGCCCTGGCCAAATTTCCCCAAATAGTATAAATATCACCATGGTTGTCCCCGAAGAGAAACATTTAGCCTAGTGGGATAACCCAGTCAGGAAAGAATAAATGAATAAATCAATCACATCTTTAAGCATTAGCACTCATATATTATATAGTCAGTTTGTTTATACCATTACTCAATTTTTTATTAGTACTATTTGTTTAGATGCTGTTGAATATAATATAATATAATAGGGAGGAGCATAGGGTGACATACAAGAGTGTAGGAAGATGTACACAGGTGGATTATATCTTATGTAGGAGGGCCAGTTTGTAGGAGATTGGAGACTGTAAAGTGGAGACCGGCGAAAGTGTAGTTAGGCAGCATAGGATGGTAGTTTGTAGGATGATGTTGGTGATCAAGAAGAGGAGGAGGAGTATGAGGGCAGCACCAAGGATCAAATGGTGGAAATTGAAAAAGGGTAATTGTGAGGTGGAGTTCAGGGATGAGTTAAGACAAGCACTGGGTGGCAGTAAAGAGTTACCAAATAGCTGGGTAACTACAGCAGAGCAATAAGGGAGATGGCTAGAAAGGTGCTTGGTATCACATCGGGACAGAGGAAGGACGACAAGGAGACATGGTGGTGGAATGAGGAAGTACAGAAAAGTATACAGGCAAAGAGGTTGGTAAAGAAGAAGTGGGATTGTCAGAGAGATGAATAAAGTAGACAGAAGTATAAGGAGATGAGGTGCATGGCAAAGAGAGAGGTGGCAAAGGCTAAGGATAAGGCATATGAAGAGTTGTATGAAAGGTTGGACACTAAGAAGGGAGAAAAGGACCTGTACCGATTGGCTAGACAGAGGGACTGAGTTAGGAAAGATGTGCAGCAGGTAAAGGTGATAAAGGATAATGAGGGAAACATACTCACAAGCGAGGAGAGTGTGTTGAGGAGATGGAAAGAGTACTTTGAGGGGTTGATGAATGAAGAGAATGAGAGGGAGAGAAGGTTGGATGATGTAGGGATAGTGAATCATGAATTACAATGGATTAGCAAGGAAGAAGTAAGGATAGCTATGAAGAGAATGAAGAATGGAAAGGCTGTTGGCCCAGATGACATACCTGTGGAAGCATGGAGGTGTTTAGGTGAAATGGCAGGGGAGTTTTTAACCAGATTGTTTAATGAAATCTTAGAAAGTGAGAGGATGCCTGAGAAATGGAGAAAAAGTGTTTTGGTACCGATTTTTAAGAATAAGGGTGATGTGCAGAGCTGTAGTAACTACAGAGGGATTATATTCATCAGTCACAGCATGAAGTTATGGGAATGAGTAGTGGAAGCTAGGTTAAGAAGGGACATGATGATTAGTGAACAGCAGTATGGTTTCATACTGGGAAAGAGCAGTACAGATGCGATGTTTGCTCTGAGAGTGTTGATGGAGAAGTACAGAGAATGTCAGAAGGAGTTGCATTATGTTTTTGTAGACTTAGAGATGAGTGTCATAGAAGTATGTAAGAGTGGTACAGGATATGTACGAGGGTAGTGTGACAGCGGTGAGGTCTGCGGTGGGAGTGACGGATGTGTTTAAGGTGGAAGTGGGGTTACATCAAGGATCAGCTCTGAGCCCTTTCTTGTTTGCAATGGTAATGGACAGGTTGACAGACGAGATCAGACAGGAGTCCCCATGGACTATGATGTTTGCAGATGACATTGTGATCTGTAGGGAGAGTAGGGAACAGGTGGAGGAGACCCTGGAGAGATGGAGATATGCTCTAGAGAGAAGAGGAATGAAGGTCAGCAGGACTGAGACAGAATATATGTGTGTGAATGAGAGGGAGGATAGAAGAATGGTGAGGATGCAAGGAGTAGAGGTGGCGAAGGTGGATGAGTTTAAATACTTGGGGTCAATATTTCAGAGTAACGGTGAGTGTGGAAGAGAGGTGAAAAAAAGAGTACAGGCAGGATGGAGTGGGTGGAGAAGAGTGTCAGGAGTGATTTGTGACAGATGAGTACCTGTAAGAGTGAAAGGGAAGGACTACAAGAGGGTAGTGAGACCAGCTATGTTATATGGGTTGGAGACAGTGGCATTGACAAAAAGGCAGGAGTTTGAGCTGGATGTGGCAGAGTTAAAGATTTAAGATTTGCACTGGGTGTGATGAGGGTAGACAGGATTAGGAATAAGTATATTAAAGGGTCAGACTAGGTTGGAAGGTTTGGAGACAAAGCCAGAGAGGCATGATTTTGTTGGTTTGGACATGTGCTGAGGAGGGATGCTGAGTATATTGGGAAAAAGTTGCTAAGGATTAAGCTACCAGGTAACAGGAAAAGAGGAAGGCCTAAGATAAGGTTTATGGATGAGGTGAGAGAGGACATGCAGGTGGTTGTTGTGACAGAGCAAGATGCAGAGGATAGGAAGGAATGGAAACAGGTGATCCGCTGTGGCGACCCCTAACAGGAACAGCCGAAAGAAGATGATGATAATATAATATAATATAATATAATATAATATAATATAATATAATATAATATAATATAATATAATATAATATAATATAATATAATATATACTACTTTGTGAATTTATTGAACTACTAATAATACATGTTAATTTTGTCTTCATTCCTTTGTTCAGTATCATGGCTGAAAAAGGTCCATTGGACAAGTTTACTTTTTAAATTATCAATTGAAATAAATAGATGGATACAGATATAACAGATATATATATATATATATATATATATATATATATATATATACAGATACAAAGGCAGACAGACAGATACTCTCCTCCATACTTATACACCCACACACATACTTATAAATATATAAACGAATAAACAAACAAACACATAAACAAACAAATAAAACAATAAAACAGCTGGCTCAAGAGTTGCAAAGTGAAGACCTGGACAAAATATATAAGAAAAAATTAAGTTAAAAATGAAAGGGTTCAGCATGGTCATAATGATCAAATTATTAAGATAATAAAAGGTGTTCAACAGGAAGAGTCTAGAATATTAATTGAAAATGGAAAATATATGAAGATGTTATAACACAAAAATTTGGACATTACCCAGTGAATATAGGAAAAAGATGCAGAAAACAGGTGGCAATGCAATATAGGATAGAGGTGTATAATAAATAAAAGTCAGAAAAGAAGGGCAAAAATGTGGTGTAAACTTGTGTCACTGTGTATAATGGGATCTGGTAAGAGATGGTGAATGGAGTTGTTAGAGTTGGTTCCACACTTGGGAATGAGAAGGTGGTTTAGAATTGCATGAAGATGGAGGGTAAGTTAGAACAGAATGGGAATATTATATTTGTTAATACCATCATCGCTATTAGGATTTTTATGAAGTATATATTTGTCTATCTCTCTCTCTCTCTTTATAGATATAGATATATATATATATATATATATATATATATACATAAAGAGAGAGAGATATGCAGATACACACACAGACACACAAACACACGCACACACACACACACACACACACACACACACACACACACACACACACACACACACACACGCACACACACACTCATATATATATATATACATATATATGTGTGTGTGTGTGTTGGGTGGCTGCGGTGGTGCAGCAGTTATCATTGTCAATTTCCAGCTGGGGTGCTTTCTATGCAGAGTCTGCATGCCCTCCCTTTGGTCATGTGGATTTCCTCCAGGTGCTCTGGTGTCCTCCCATATTCCAAAGACATGCAGTACGTGGACTGGACACTCTGAAAAATTGGCTGTTGGTGATATTGTGTGCGTGACTGAGTGGTGCGAATGAACTACCATGGTAAGGCTAGCAACTTGGCTGTGTAAACCTGTCTCGAGATGATTGTAACTGTGAAAGTGACACCCTGACCCAATATGAAAATGGGAAAAGGGGTTGAGGATGGATGTATATATATATATATATATATATATATATATATATATATATATATATATATACAGAGAGAGAGACATACACACACACACACACACACACACACACACACATACACACCCATGCATACACACACACACACACACACACAAACACACACACACACACACACACACATACACTGCTGTGTATATGTGTGTAATAAGGGAAATACTTATAAATAAGTTATCTTGTCATATTTTGAGATTTTTCAGTGATGATGAAGTCAAAAAGTGAATATCTTACCATGAAATGATTTTGCCTTTGCATTGCTGTGATAAATAATGTCTGTGTTTTATATATATATATATATATATATATATATATATATATATATATATATATATATATATATATATATATGGGTCTAGGACACATGTTCGACTAGCATATTTCTGAATCACACCCTGCACCCACCACACCCCCCTACTTTATTATTCTCACTCCAAGATCGCACTACAGTGGGGAAAAGGGAATTTTCCCTTACCCGCACTGTAGTCCGATCTACGAAACAGGCACACATACACTGAAGCGCTTGTTGATGTTAAGCGCCTTCGTGGATGTGTGCTCGATGTTTTGTGATTCGGACATATGCTAGTCGAGCATGTGTCCGGATCCCATATATATATATTAATCACTGCAGTGACAACCATCATTCAGCAGTGTACAGCTTACAGCTTTAAATGCACCAATTCAATAGTTTTGTAAGACATTTCAGATATCACAGTAGCAATAAATAAGTCCAAGTTGAACATTGCCAAATTGCATCAAGCTGAATGATTTACATTGTAAATGGGGTAAAAAGTAAGAGCACTTAATAGGTAAAAAAATGTTTTCTTGGAAGCTCTGTTCAATATTTCCTATTACAATTTACTCTTTTCAAGCCACATTACAATGCCTTAAATACTTCAAATTAAATTTCTATTATTAAAGCTAAAATGTATTTAGCATTTTCCTTCTCTACTGCATAAAGAGAATGTGATAAAATGTCAGTATGGTTTTGTTTAGAATTATATGTGCAGTTATGATATTTTCTTTGAAACATGGAGCAGAAACGTTTTAGTAATTTACTTCTGTCCAAGTAGGTGATATGTATGACAGTTTAGGACAGAAAGTGTTTGTAAATGTTACGGTCTAACTCCTTTGAGACAACACTGCATTACTCACATTTATGATTATAATCATACAATCCAACATAAATATCTCAATATCTCTGCACTGCTATGCTGTATCTTAGTAAAGGAGAACATTATTGTCCCCTTTGC